>NW_023248845.1:0-8067 GCF_002007445.2 Ailuropoda melanoleuca | reverse complement strand
TCTGGGGATGTACTGTATGGTGATTAACATAATATAATAAAATAAAATTAAAAAAATAAAATAAAATAAAAAAAGGAAAAAATAATAATAAAAAAAATAAAAAAATAAAAAAAAAGACGGGGATGATAGGATTAAAAGACGCTTGGGAAGTAGGTGGAAGAGGGATTCTTAGATATGTCTACAGACAGAAGAAAAAGAGCTCTTTGAGAAAAAATACTAAAGATATGAGAGAGAAAAGAGAGATTAAAGGAACAGAGTATCTGTAAGGAGGCATCCGGGGATATGCAAAAAGACAGGTTAGCCTTGGAGAAGACGATACAAAAAGAATGAAGATAAAGGTAGCCATGGAAATAAACGTTTCTGAGGGAAAGAGGAGAGTTTGTAACCAATGGGCTCTATCTTTTCAGGCAAGTATGTAACTAGATTATCTGCTGAGGGGAGTTGGGGATAGGGAGGGCTAAATTGGGGCACCAAAAGGGTATAGCAAGAAAATATAACAGATGCTGTGGGAAACTGGAAAAGGAACCAACTAGGAATGTGTAAAAAAGGATTAGTGAGCAGCCGCTGAGGATCCAGCTGTGGTCAGAAATCACAGTTCGGTCATGGATATAATCAGCATGGTGAGATGATTTTCCCAAGTACTACTCAGCAGCTTGGGAACAGGACAGAAGAAAACAGATGCTAAAGTCCATCTAGGTCTTGGGATTGGCAGGGCAGGTGCAGGGAAACAAGAGGGACATAAGGGAACAGAGGATACTGGTGGGGATTAATATCAAATGGTCGACAGAGTTGAATGTGGGTGGGAAATGGCTGACTGAGTGGGGAAGACCAAAGAGGTAGGAAAGGGCTGAGAGTCAAGGAAGAAAAGAAAAGGCACTGGGAAGTGTCAATGAGGTCAAAGAGGTTCTGTGAGAGCAAGAGAATAGGAGATGTGGAGGGCTAGAGGCTTTAGTTGAAAGAAGTAGAACAGTTCCAGTTCCAGGAAGTGCTATGATGGAGCATTGGAAGATGTTCCGTGTGGCCGCTGACATGGTCTAAGATGATGCCAGCAATCAGGATAGCACAGAATACTAACCTAGGTGCCAGAGGCCTCTAAAAATGTGCGCAAGTAACCCGGAGATTGGTCTATGCCAGTGAGGATGGTCAGTATAATACCTGATGGCATGTATATTAAAGAATAAGCAGAAAGGAAAGTTGTTGAACAATGTCCTGGCACCAGAAGCTAGCTTTGAGACTGAGAACTTACAACCATGAGCAGCTTCTGTGAAGAAAATAGCATCATTGAGACAAAGAGATCCAGAGAAATGGTTGAGAATATACGGACATTTCTTGATTGACCAAAAAATGACCAAAGAACAGGAGTTCTGGGGGGCACAGGAGATATCAGAAGGGTGTGTCAGCCAGGAGACGATATGCCTGTGAAAGGGACAGGGCTGTGCTGAACTTGTAAAGGGATATTTCATCCTTTAGGATGCCCAGGAAGCAGCAAGGGGAACTACAACTCTGTATGAGTTTGACCAAGAAAGAAGAACTGATTGGTAAAAGTAGAAGTGAAAGAAAATTTAGGAAATAGGGCTATGTCATCTTAATTACTATTCGGTAATGACCAAGGACAAAAAAGTGATAGGTACCAAGATATTCCCCAGATACTGGGAGTGAAAGTTTCTACAAGAGACCACAGTGGCTCTTCAGTGGACTACTGTTTAAGAATAAAAGATTGGGGGGGGGTTCTCATAATTATCATCAATTCTCCATGTTCTTGAAGGGAAAAAAAAGGAGAAATAACTAAAGAACACAGTGGAGCTACACAAGAAACAGGCTGGCAGGCTACAGGAACTAACGCAGCTATAGCAAGCTTGGATTTTTCAAGGTAAGATCACTGACCCTAAATAGAAGATATATGCGAACAGGTGACAGAGAGAGCAACTGAGCAAGCAAGAACACCAGTGAGATGATCTGGTTCCTATTTCTATTCCACTTAAATGATAAGGATAATTTTCAAATTGGAAACAGTAGCATAAACATGAATAATAGTTCATCAGGGCCCAACAGATGCTGAAATATTGAGAACAGCAAGCAGCTGAAAATGAATTTGGGCCCATGGGCCCACATTGAGGATATCCCGTGGTACTGAGATAACCAACATTCCTGATCGAGAAGCACTGCTAGTGATCTCTGAAAACTCACAGCCCACTACAAAACTGAAGGATGACTGTAATTTGACAGCAGTCCAATTTTCAAAAGCCAGACATTTCTAAAACAGCTCAGAACTCAAAGACTGCTGATCTTGATGGAAAAAACAGTCTTCAGTGGAGTATTAAGCCGGTGGTTATGAGCAATGATCAGGTAGCAAGACTGGTAGATTGAGGTAGTGCCACTAACTAAGTGTTTTTGAGTTTCAGTAAGTCACTGAAGAATTTCTCCCTATAGAATACATTCATCTGAGACAGTGAGATGTGCCCTGCACTGTTATACAGGCAGGTTGACTCATGATTGACTGAATAACCTTAACTCAAAAAGAATGCTAACAGAGGGCTACTCAGCAATAAAAAGGAACAAACTACTGATAAATGCAACAACTTGGATGAACCTCAGAAATTATGCTGAGTGAGAAAAGCCGATCTAAAAGGATATATATTGCATGATTCCATTTATGTAACATTTGTGAAATAACATAATTATAGAGATAGAGAACAGTTGTCAGGGAGTAGGCGTGGCAAGGGGGAAGGGATGTGACTACAAAGGGGTGGAACAAGGGAGTCTTGTAGTGATGGTAAAATTGAGTCTGATGGTGGTGGTGATTCCACAAACCCATATATGTGATAAAACTTCACAGAGCTACACACACACACACACACACACACACACCTACACACAATCTGAACTAAGTTCTATGGATTATACCAATGTCAATTTGGTACAACTGAGATGTAGTTGCTTATCTCAGGGCTCTGTACTTGGTACTACTGACATATCATTTTTAACCCAACAACCTAAAGAAGCCCAAGAAAGCATGTTCACCAAGTTTATGAATGATATAAAACACAGAGACCCAGTGAATCTGTTTTCAAATAGAACTAGAATCCAAAAACATCAACAGGCTGGACTGGGGACTGAAATATAACAGAGACAAAGGTAGAACACACTGTTGTATTCCCCACTACACAGCACAATGCCTGGCACAAAGAAGAGGGTCCAGAAAATTATCTGGTGAAAAAATAAGTGAATGTCATTTTTAAAATAGTCAACAGGTTTAATGGGACTTCATCTGAAAAGGGTCTCTGGCCAAAAGAATGATAATATTCCCTCAAACTGACACAATATTCCTGTTCATTAACAAAGTACAGATTTTTAAGGGAGGGGAGGGAGGAGGTAAATATTACATTATCACTATGCTCTGCATGATTCTCAATGCATATATAGGACCAAGTCAAGTCCTAGGGACCATGGTTTAAAGGAGACATGAGTAAAAGGAGAAGCTACCCCAAGTAAGGCACCTAAGATTGTTATCTGGAAATCTTGTCATGTGAAAAACACTAGGAGGAACACAAGATCTTTCACCTGGAAAAGATGAGATGTGGCAGGTGGGACAGGTTAGATGACAATTACAATGTAGACCACGATATAATAACACTAAATACTCCATCGTAGATAGCACGACACTTTACAATGTACAGTGTGCTTTGACACTTGTTTCCTTCCCTGTCCAAATACCTGAAAGCTGGCAAGTCAGGGAAGGGTTCGATTTTTTCTGTGCAGCACAATGGTTAGCGATTACAAAGAGATTGTAGCTCAAAATAAGGAAGGATTTTCAAACATTTCAATCTTCGTGTCATTGGAAATATCAATAATGGTAATAGCAATAAGAATGTGCTAGTAGACATAATAAGGACTATGCATTTATTATCTGACTTAATCTTCACAACAGTCTGTAAGGTGGGTACCATCATCCCCATTTTGCAGACGAGAGACCTAATGCACAGAGGGATTAAATAATCTGCCCAGGACTATAACCACAGCCAGTCAAGTGTCAGAGCTAGAATCCAAATTCAGGCAGCCCCACTCCACAACTTGTGGGGTAACTGGAACGATAACCCCGTAAGGCCACTGCAGGCTGAGTAGACCGCTAGCCTGAGTCAGAGGCTGTGCTAGATCGAATGTAAGATAAGAGGATTCTAGGAATCTCGGATGACGTGCTGGTTTGGACTGGAAACACAAAGTGATGCCCTCCCGGAAGTGGTATGGCTCTGCTCCAAAAACAAAAAGAAAAAGAACCATTTTTTTAAGTTGTTTTTTTTTAAAGATAAAGAAGAACACTTTTTAAAAATTTATAGTTTACTAGGAAGGTAAGGGACCTTGTTGTCAAAATCTTTCTTAAACATCTATTTTTAGTCTTGTAATGGCTATTTATGTGATTCCCTAAACTTCTGCTCTCCTTTGCTTTCCTGCAGAGTATTTTCACCATATTTCCACAGTGTCTGTTTTATCCTAGATTTAAGAGTGAGGGGGAAAAAGCATAACGCAACGTGCGTAGTTACAGAATGAGCTATGCTATTGCCTGTTCTGTCAGTGTAGCCCCGACACTGAAAACAACGAAGACAAAGCAAAACAAACAGAAAATATTAGCTGTAAGGCCCGAAAATAGGCTGTTTGAGAGTGAAAGCAACAGCATTAACGCCCAAAGAGCTAAGACAGACCTTGGAGACAGCACAATTCTCGACATGTTTGGATCAGTTTTGGCTTTACCAAAATCTGCAATTTGAAAATCCACCAGAAGATTAGTGTCATCATAACCGAATCACAAAAGTACCTCTGAAATATTTCCTACCCCAACCCCTGCCCCCATCAACTGATGCAACATACATTCAAATCTCAAAGCTCGCTACACTTTGACAGTTTTAATTAACAAGTTTTCTCTGCTCAAACCACATAAATTGAGATTTCTACCTCTGGGGAAATAGAGTAGGGTTTTCCTTCATTAAAGATTAAAAAAAGAAAGAAACCTGCCATGCTGAAAGTCAGTTTAATAGTTGCTAACTTGAACTGTCTTTGGAGTATGCAGTACATGGTTAAAAGTAGAGACAGAAGATAAAATATGGAGTCAAATCTAAATAAATTGCTGATAAATAAATTAGACAGAGGAAAATAAACCAAGGTCATTACAATAAGGCAACCTGTTTTCAGAAGCAGCCAAATAAATTATCTCAGACTTATACCAATGGCCATGCTTATGGTATCTCAAGGGAGTTGAGGGTGGGTACTGTCTGAACAGCTTGTCAGAAGCCTTCAAACAAACACGCCAAACCTGTAAAATGAAAGTGCTTTGAAGAGAAGGCTCCATAGATCAGGGGTTAGAGCACCAGTCTTGTAAAAGTGCTTTGTTGGGTTTCTACAGATATTTGTGTTCCCATCTGCTGGGTTCTGGCTGGAGTTTAAGAAGCAGAGCTTGTGGGGCACCTGGTGGCTCAGTCTGTTAAGCGTCTGACTCTTGATTTTGGCTCAGATCATAGCTCATGGGTTGTGAGATTGAGCCCCATGTCAGACTGTGTGCTCGGGGGGAGTCTTCTTGAGATTCTTGCTCTCCTTCTCCCTCTCTTTCCCTCCCCCTCTGCCCCTCCCCCCTTTCTAATAAATAAATAAACCTTAAAAAAAAAAGCAGCAGAGTTTGCTACAAAAGGCAGTAGAGTTTTGACTGCTTTATAAACATGGGCAACAGCCAGCCTGTAGCACGAGGATGAGGTCTGAACTGACCACAAAGGGCAGAACCTAGAAAATGTAGCCAGCTGGGTGAAACAGTGGGTGGTGTGCAGGGGAAGACTGGCGGGTAGGATTCTCGTATCTAATTATCAGAGACCTGTTTTACATACCGTGTGAAAGGCCAGTTAGTACCAGACCCCAAAGTCAAGCCCAAATCTGTCTCAAAAGAACAAGCACTAGTCTGTCAATTGTAAGAAACTGCTCTGCCACTAGCCAGCCCAGTGACTCTAGATATAAATTACAACCTAAGGCTCACTTTCCCCATTTAGAAAACAAGAGGGGTGACATTTCGGGGGAAAAGTTAGTTTTTGACCCCATAGCTCATCCCAAAGGAAATGCCAGATGGAGTCAAGATTTAAATGTAATTACAATCATAAATATTACTGTGAGAAACAGGTCCATTCCTGACACTTGCGAGGCCAGAGGCAAGAATATAAATGTAGGCTCACAGTCCCCCTCCCCTGACCCCACTTCTTCCTGGTTATAATAAGAACGTATTATATTAATTTTTTTAAAAAGGAGAGATGGATTATTATTTCTAGGGACTTTAGTAACATTCTACAAGAGTATCCCTCAGTAGCTTTAACATTTTCGGGTTCTATGAAAGGAAAAGCCAATGAACTGTATGATATTCTCCAGAAAGCAGGAGTCACTGGAGCATCTTCTACATTAATGGGACAAAACTCTATTAACATGAAACAAACAAAAATCCACCGAGAAGACAAAGGCCCTGCAAGTATAAAGTCAGCAGTCCCCATACTTAAGGCTCTAGAGTTCTCTTCTTTCCGGTTTTATCTTGAAAGTAATATCCCAAAGTCCTTTTATGCCAAACCTAAACCAATCAATCTGATGAACAATTGATAGGTGGAAAGGAAAGAACAGAATTGAACACAGTAGTATTGTTAGGGGGCGAGGAGGGTATTTTTTCCACTTCTTCCATTTCAGGGTGGGGAATCTTCTGTTAGAGCAACATTTCTGGCCTCTTTCTGCCCCTGTACTTCTTCCTCCCATGCTACAATTATTTGCTTGAGAGATTACACAACAATTTAGAAGAATAAATTCATGTTAAATCTAAATTTCAAGACTGGCCCATTGTAACCATAGTTGAAAAACAATTTATCTGCCTGCCTATACGTACCTAAAAACAGATGCATAGGCACGAGCCACATGCTTAAGCAGCACTTTGCTGCCTGGCTGATCCAGGAGATCAGAAATCAGAAAGACTTAGATAAGTAGTCTATTTCATGACTGGAAATTTGTATGTATATACAAGAAAGGGGTCTTCTAAGCAAGGCATAACAACATAAACGGGTCCTTAAAAATCCCCATTTCAATGTATCAGACCTCTCTCCATCCTGTACAATGCAGAGCTTCCCTTTGGCAAGCAGAAAACCATGCCGGCTCAATGACCTGTCACCTATTTCTGCATGTCCCTTTGAATACAGAGGGGGGCCTCTATTAGAATCCTATCGATCTTTCTCCAACCAGCTCAAAAGTCACCTCCTTCCCAAACCTTCCCTCCTCCTCACCATAGCGGTAAATGACCTCTTGTTCACTTAGGATTCCAAGTGCTTTGTTGCTACCACTCATTACATATGATTTAATGTAGAGTCGTGTGTATTCATGTTCTCTTCCTGGATGATAAGCTCCTCGATGGCAAAGTCCAACTCACTGATTTTTATCTGAGCCACATTATCAAGTGTCTTACACAGTTATTCAATAGATGTGTACAAGACTAAAAGTTTAGAACTCATATATGTTTAAAAGCATCCTCCCTCCCCACCCCTTAACAATGCAACCATTAGAGAATGGACCTAATGTCCACCTTAGAGACTTACTGAGGACAGCGGCAAATTTTAGCCTGAATATTTAGGTTTTAAGCCTCCCTCAGCTTTTAGTCTCCTGTACATGACAACAGGGTGAGAGATCACCCACCCCCAGGAGCTAGCTTGATAAAACAAGGGCCATCTAAAAGAAATATAAAAAAGCCAGCCACATGTGTAATTTTAAATTTCCCAGAAGCCATATTAAGAAAAGTGAAAAGAGGGGTGCCTGGGTGGCTCAGTCGGTTAAGCGTCTGCCTTCAGCTCAGGTCATGATCCCAGGGCCCTGGGATGGAGCCCAGCAGCAGGCTCCCTGCTCAGCAGGGAGACTGTTTCTCCCTCTCCTTCTGCTGCTCCCCCTACTTGTGCTTTCTAGCTCTGTCAAATACATAAATAAAATTTTTTTAAAAAATTAAAGTGAGGGGCGCCTGGGTGGCACAGCGGTTAAGCGCCTGCCTTCGGCTCAGGGCGTGATCCCGGCGTTATG
>NW_023248844.1:0-8043 GCF_002007445.2 Ailuropoda melanoleuca | reverse complement strand
TGGGGGTTCATCCTTCTCCCTGCAGTGGGGTTTGGTCTCCTTCCTTCTAGTGGCTTGAGTGTGCCCCTCCCAAAATATGCATCCAAGTCATACCTCCCAGTGCTGGGGATTGTGACCTTATTTGCAAATAGGGTCTTTGCAGGTGTGATTCGTTGAGGACCTTGAGAGGAGATCATCCTGGATCACGGTGGACCCCAAGTCCAGTGACGAGGGACTTGTGAGAGAGAGAGAGGAGGGAAGGCACAGGCAGATGGTGCAGAGAGCTGTCTACACCTCGGGGAACACCAACAGTTGGCAGGCGGTCTCAGGAGCTGGGGGAGGCCTCAGAGCCTCCAGAAGGAGCCAAGCCTGCTGACAGCCTGCTCTCAGACGTCTGGCCTCCGTGAGAGGGTCCGCTTCCGTGGTTTAAGCCCTGGGTCTGTGTGAGTTTGTTACAGTGGCCCCAGGACACTGACACGCCCTTGCACTCGCCACTCACTGCCAGGGTCACCTGTCTCGGGATGCTCTGGGGAAGGGTCTGCCTGGCTTGTGGTGGGGGCTGCGCCCTCTGTACCATGTCGGTGGACACTCAGCTAAGTGCAGGCCACGGGTCTTGCCTGGGCTCCTGACCACTTCCTGTCCTTGGCCGCCTCCTCGGACCGCTCCCCTTTGCCAACTCTGGGCCTTCCTGGTGGGAGCTGAGGATGGTGGCGGGGTGAACTGGGCTCCACCTGGAGTCTCATTTAAGCCTTAGGAGCTTGACCCTGGGGTGGCCAGCGGTAGGCGACGTCCTCGGGCATCCTCGCTTGCGCATGAAGACACCGACGCACGCAGACATGAAGTCTCTTCTGCAAGGCTGCGCTCTGGGAAGGAGCAGAGCAAGGCTCAGCCCCGGGGGTGCCTGCTGAGGCCCAGGAGTCAGGCAGGCCTGCGTGGCGGGCAGGTCACACCCGGCGGCCCGGGAGCTCTGCACGAGTGCTGGCGGATCATGCTGGAGGCAAGGAAGGTTCCCGACCCTGCACCCAGGAGGGAGGTCCCCTTACAGCATCCTGGCCAATTAGGAGAACGCTTCCCTTTCCTGTGAACACCTGTCAGGTGCTCGTGCCGAAAATGCACGATCTTTGATGCCTCTCACTGTTGTGACTTGGGACGTGTGCGGGAAAAGATGACAAGAGGTAAAAGGGAAAAAAAGCATGCATTTTAGAAAATGTGATATTTAAAAGGCGGTTTGTCCTCAGTCTGAAAATTTGACATTTGAAAACCACCTTCGATTTTTCTAAAAGGAAAAAAAAGGTCTATTTCTGCCTACAGAGAAAATGTATAAAACTGTGAGTTTTGCCTAGAAAAAGTAACATTTTCTTTTTCTGTCTTTGAGACGTTGAGTCGCACCAGGAGAGGTAAGGTCCTGTCCTTCAGGGGGCCTGGATGTCGGGAAAGAGGACGCGTGCGGACGGCCCTGCGGCGTTCTGGGCCCCGCGTCCTTCCCGGCGGCTCCCGGAGGCTGGGACCCCAGGCGCCAGGACGAGGGGCAGGAAGCTGGGCTTCAGGAACGAGGGGAGTCTTAGGTCGTTTTGTGGGACTGTCAGGAGCAAACACACAGCCCAGAGTCGAACGTTCGCCCCGCCTGCCAGGCCTGGGACGCGGCGAGGGCAGTTCAGAGTGTGGCCCCCAGGTCAGCCCTGCTCCACCGCGTGGCCCCAGTGAGACCTTGGGGGACGCAGCCGACGTCCCGGACCCCAGCAGCACTGTCGTGAAGACCTCCCGCGCGGGGTAATCCGCCCACGCAGCGGGGATCAGACCACAGCCCTGGAGGGGAGGCTCCGAGGTCCTTCGGGACCGCACGTGGCTGCAGAGCCTGGTCCCACACGCGCTTTTCTAAAGATGCACACGGGAGCCCCCCTTGAGGGTTTTCCGGCAAAATTGGCTTGAACGCTGAGTGTCATTGGGTGGACACGTGGACAAGATTCAGCAAACTCCTGCGTGTGCATGGCTCTCCATAGTTGCCCACCCACGTTCATTCAAAGACCGTTCAGCACCTGCTCTGGGAGGCCCGCTGTGTCTCTGCGTCTCCTGCTTCTGTCCCCAGCTTGCTCTCCCGCCACCCCCTCTGAGTCCAGGCCTCGTGTTGCTCAGACTCCTGCAGCCGGCTCCCACCTGGGCTCTTCCCTCTTCTCCTTCCATGGCTTCTAGAAAGATCTTCCTGAAACACAACTCTGATCAAGGCACTCCCATCTCCAGCCATTGCTGGGTGTCCGGCCGGGCGTGAGGGCCTCGCACGTGGGCTCCCGCTCCTGCGGCTCGGCCCTGAGCACCATTCTGTGCACCAGTGGCACCCTGACCAGTCCGCACGTCCAGACGGGCCTGGCGCTTTCCAAAGTCTGGCTTCTGCTCGCAGCGTGGCCTCCACTTTGAATGTCGCCCTGCTGCTTGCGTACCCCCCATCTGCTCGGCTGCCGCAGCTCCCAGACACCAACCGGGAGGCTCAACCAGCACGCGTGTGATTCCCACTGCACTGGAGGCCAGAAGCCACACACCAGGCACCTGCATGGTCCCGCTCCGATTTGCAGATGGACGCCTTCCGTCTGTCCTCACATGCCCGTCACCTCTCCTGCACCTAGTGGCCTCCCGAAGGCCCGTCTCCTACTGGGAAATGTCTGCGACCCTGCATTTTTCCCTACTTTTCCCCCACAGAGTGTCATCCCCTGTGGACATCAGCCATGACTTCGTGTCCCTTCCCACATCCCTCTGTCCCTCAGTCTCTTCCCCCCTCTCTGGGTCTCGGCTCCCTGTGCCTCTGCCCCATGTCACCTAACTTACCCTTACGGAAAGGAACCAGAGGAGGGAGGAGCCTGGGATCCCAGGAGTGCATGCCCCCAGCTGTCCCAGCCCCTGATGGGTCCCAGAGGGTGATTGAGAGACACCCAGGGCCCAAACCTGCAAAAAACCAGAAACAAACCAACAAAAGCACCCCATTGGGGTTAAGGCTCCAACATGAGATCTGGGGACACAGCCTGTTCCCACCTCAACGCTCAGCATAAGTATCAGCTCCTTCATAAAACACCCAAGCTCTGAAGCTCCCTCTTGCCATTTACGTTCCAACCTCATGGAGCGTGTCCGTGAACCTGGGAGCGTCAGCCTGCATGTCCTCACGGCTCCCCTGAAATGCCCGCCCACCTTCTCCGCAAACACGAGGACTTGTTGGACACTCGCTGGATGGGATCAAAGTCATCGTCTTTCTCCCCAACGAGAGGCCGAGCGTCTGGGGGTGGGGACCGTGTCTGCCCCTGTTTCTCTGACAGGTGTGTGGACCAGAGACAGGCTGCACATACAAATTTATAAATAACCATGACCATGGAGATACCGCTGGCTTCACGGACAGCGGCTCTGGGTCCTCGGCCAGGGCGGTGGGGATGTGATTCTCATTTTATAGCTGGGGACGTGCGTGTGTGGGGTCGGCTACTTGCCCCAGTCAAGCAGCCCGTAAGCTCTACGGCCAAGGCAAACCAGGTCGGCCCGACCTCACGCGGGACACTCTCTGTAGTGCCCACGATAGCTCTTCACGACCAGATCAGGTCGCCAGCACGGCTCCTGGCTCCACCGGATGCCCGTGAGGCTTCACCCCAGATGAGCAGGGCTGACATCACCTTGCTTCATAGCAGTCTGACCCAAGCTTGGCACAGAGTAGGTCCCTAATAAATACTTTAAAGTGAGTAAATAGATAGACAGTGGTTAGCCCCAGCTGGGGGAAGCAAGAGCAGAGCGTGAAAGTGAGACCCCAGCCCGCGAGTCTGAGATGCAGGAAGATTTTAACACGTGTGGACCTGAGTTGGAAAGCACTGACTCATCACACGGAATCTGGGCAATACCGAGGCAGGAACAACCATGTAGCATGAAATAGGGAGGGAGGGGAAGCCAGGAGCAGGCAAGAATTGTGCAAAAATGAAGAAAGGGGTAAATGTACAGAAAACCCAAGTTCATCATCCCGAGAGATCACACGAGACCATTTCAGAAATGGGAACAGCATGACATTGAATATTTACAGGGGCTGCGGCGAAAACTCCCCAGGGCAGACATCAGCAAGGAGGCTGATCTGAGTGCTGGGGGCGGGGAGAAGGTAGCGTGCCCCCCCTGCTCTCTGCAACCTCCAGTGTGAGGATGCCCAGCGCCAACGTCACGGGGCAGCGGACCCCCGCAGCGGCTACGCAGTGCCACAGACGTGATTGCCGAAGACACGGGCCTCCACGTGTGGTTCTCCAGCGGACTCGGTTTCAGAAGCCTTCCCCTGCCATTAAAAGTAGCTTAGCTTCCAAATGCCCTGAGCTATTCCAGGGGCCCCTCGGCGCGGAGCAGAGGGGATGCGGAGCTCTGCTTCCCATGCTTGGCTTGAGGTGAGCACCTCTGCTCTCATGCTGCATTCCTGCTTATTTTATTTCTTGGCCTACAAACCCCAGGATAGGACAGCAGCCTCCGTATGCAGGAGCGCACTCCCAATCCACACATCTGACCTGGACCTCCTCTGGCATCGCTTTCTAGCTGACGTCGGAAGCGTGCGTGTGCGTGCGTGTGCGTGCGTGTGCGAGGGAGACTGATCCTGACGGCGGGCCCGCAGGGCGTCCCCGGGGAAGGCCCTTCGCTCAGGGGGCCGCTGCCAGTTTCGGCAGAATGCACCCATCCTCCGGCTCAGGGGCACCAGCTGCAGCCCCTCTGCTTTGGTGACTGTGTAGGGAAGCTTCTTGGCTTAGGACACAGGCCCAGATGTTGGGAACGCGGCCAGAACCCAAAATGTACTTACTCCTTTTGCTGCTAGAATGGAGCAAATGCGGGGTCTACCCATGACGCAATAACAGTGATCGTTCAGAGCGTCCCGGATGAGACCGTCCAGTCCCCGGCCGGACCTGAATCACTGGTCCTTTCCAATGCAATGGTGTTTCTTAAAATAAATACTGAAAATGACTTCATGTCAAGGGAAAGGCAGGTGTTGGCCATTTCCTTAGGACCTAGAGATTAACGAATGAAGAAAATATACTCTGGCTAAATGGTGGGATCATTTTCCCATTCTGCCCTGGGAAGAGGTGTGCCATTTATCTGACCCAGCATTTAGACTCTTGTCCGGGGCGTGTGAGGGCTTTGTGAACGCAGAGGGCGCAGGACGCGGCAGGAAGCGAGCCCAGGCAGGTGAGGGCCGGTCCTGCCTCACCTGTGAGCTCACGTCTCGGGGCTGAGCAGGTGCTCTTTGGGGGGGGGGCTGTGCTGCAAACCTGCACACACTGCGAGCCTGATGGGTGCAGAGCCTCAGGTCAGCCGGCTCCGTGCCCGGCACCTCACTGTCCTCCAGTGCCACGAGGAGCGCACCTGCCAACCTCACCCCCCTGGTGAAGATGTACAAGCCCCGCCCCCCCACTTGGCATCAGAGCCAGAATTTGAACTCAGATCACTAGCCTCCCACACTGGGGTTCTTCCAAAAGTAATGCACTCCTCCTCGCGGTCGCATAACCCTTGTTCGAAAACAGGGAGTGGTGGCAAGGTTGTCATTCGTCATCCAGAAGATTCTTAAAAATGCTCCGAGAGAACCGCGTGGGTGGGAGCATTTCACGGGACTGGGGTTCGCAGTGGGTCTGACCCAGCCCCGCCCGCGAGTGCCGTCTAAGGGGAGCCCGTATGAGGACCACCCTTCCCTCCCAACATTAGGACCACTGTTAAACCCTGCTAGAAACTTCTCGGCCTCAAACCCCACCACAGAGACACCCACACCTCATCTATGCCTCATAGACGGTGAGACAGCCTGGCGGGCTGTGCCTCGAGGGAAGCTTGGAATTAGAGGGACAGACGGACAGAGGAGGAGGGAAGGGGCCGTGAGCAGGGAGAGGGCAGCAGACGAGGTGTGGCGGGGGTCGAGGTCTGTGTGCAGGGCCTTGTTCCCCTGCAGCCTGTAGGGGGTCCAGGTGGGGCTCGTGCTCCGGCCTGCATGTACTGAATGTGAGCTCCGGCGGTGGGCCTCGGTTTCCCCAAGGACGACAGAGGGAGGCCAAGCACAGGAGGGGCCCTGGGGCTGGGAAGCACCTGCTGCAAGCCCAGGTGGGGGAAGCAAGAGGCAAAGATGAAGAAGGAAATGTCTGGAAGACAGGAGTGGCACGCACTAAGGCAGAGAAAGAAAGGAGCTCACGTCTGGAACCAGTAACGTGGATTGAAGGAAGGGCAGTGGGCTCCCAGAGGCTGTGGGGTGCAGGTGAGCCTGCAGGTCCCACGGCACAGCCTGGGGCTGACCAGCCAGCAGCTGGAGGGTCCCATTTGCCTGGGAGGCACCAGAAAGAGCTGTGACTCAGGTCTTGGCTAGAGGCTGGCACTCAGGCCATGGGCAGGGAGGGGAGGAGATGGTTCTCCAAGGCCGCTTAGGTCAGAGTGACAGAGCACCTGAGTCAAAGGCCCGTGGCTGCTGGGTGAGGAGAGAGGTGTGTCGGTGCGTCCTGGGCCCCTGGGGACAGCGGCCCTGTTCCCGAGAGGTCGGGGGCAGGGTGAGAGCCGAGGGGAGGGGGGCTGGTCTGAGCCTGTTGAGTTGAGATGTCTGCGTGGAGCCACGGTACCGTATCAGCGGGTAGGACACATGTGGCCACATGGGGCTGGGACTTTGGAGCCGCGTTGGAAGCTGTCCACACCTGGCTGAGAAACTCCCCCAAGTGGCCCGTGGAGTCGTCGAGAGAAAGGGAGGGAGCCCGGGGCCAGATGCCAGGGCGCAGAGTGGTGCCGTGGCCACAGAGCTGGACGGGGGGGCAGCGCTAGTCCAGGCTGAGAGGCCAGACACTCCCCCTCCCCCCCGCCCACCTGCACAACCGGGCGGCTGTAGCCAGAGACGCAGACAAAGGAAGTCCGTGACATAATTGGATAACCAACAAATGAAAACAAGGAGCAGACAGAACACGTACGAGATTTCTGGGAAAAAGAAGGAGGTGGAGCCTGATTGCTGGAGAAATTCAGAGTAAAGAAAAACTCTCAAAATAGGTAAAAAAAAAAAAAAAAGCTACTTTCTCTTCTCTACAGGAAGTGCCAGAGAAGCCGCCGGGGTGGGTGCCTCTGGAAGGAACCAAGCGGGTGGGGCCGGGCCTCTGCCGGTGGTGGGTGCTCTGCAAACCTGCGTCTCTGGGGCCTAGGGCCAAGTGCTGCCCTCCACCTGCCCCAGGACGGAGCCCCAGGAAGCGCTTTCCATACAAACCAAGTTCCCTGTGGGGAGGGGACCCCCAGGAGACAGAAAATGTCAGGTGGCAGAGGGAATCACCAACCAGGGACAACCCCTGACCTGCAACCCAACCACCAGGGAGCAGACCGCCAGGGCAGGGAGGGCTGACCTTGAGCTTGTCCGGGCTCCGTCCAGCATGGATCTGTGTCTCAGGAGACTCCTCGGGTGGCCTCTGCAGCCGGAGAAGCAGGGGGTTTGTCCATGACCGGCAGCCGCACTCGGGAGGCCCACTTTCCCCACACCCGGCTGCTCAGATGTGGGCAGCGGAGCAGCTGCGGGCCTCCCCTGGGAGTGTGTGAGACGTGCAGGGTTTAAGCTGCAGCACGGAGACCCCCCGCCCCGGGAGTCCCGTGCATGTTCCAGCCTGGGATTCCATGCACACCCAGAGGAAGGACCCTGCCCCCAGCAAGGGCGGGTAGGAGCCTTTTGCTCTCGTCAGGGCAGGTGTTGCAGAAGGGGTGGGGGTCCCCCGGCCAGAGTCGGGGCCCCAGATCCCCTCGTCCAGGTGTGTGAGCTCAGAGGAGACCCAGTTCCCGCCGCAGTGGAGGTGGGATGCTCACGGTCCCCCTCGTGGGTGTACAGGAGAGGCTCTGAGCAGAGGGATCAGCCTGTAGCTGGCCCCCAGCTAGTGCTAAATATGCTTGCACGGAGCTTGGCAGCCACGGACACCTCCCACCTGCCACCCTCACCCCCACACCCAGCCCCTTCCAGACACGCACCCATTGGCTCCAGGCGCTGGCTTCGGACAGTCTCCCGGTGGGAAGGTTCTGCCGCATCTCTGCGTGTGTATTACCCCCCCACCCACCCCCAGGCCTTCTCCCTGAGCTTCCGGA
>NW_023248843.1:0-7888 GCF_002007445.2 Ailuropoda melanoleuca | reverse complement strand
CCTCTGAAGCCCTCAGTTTGTTTCCCAGAGTCCATAGTCTCTCATGCTTCATTCCCCCTTCTGTTTACCCCACCCCTTCTTCTTCCCTTTCTTCTCCTACTGATCGTCATGCTTCTCTTTTCTAACTGAAGTATGAATCAAGAAAACCATTTCAGAGTGAGAATGGGAGAGAAGGTGCTGGAAGTTTGAGGAGAATAGAAAAGGTATGAAAGGGACACTTGAGAGAGAAGGAGAGTCTTATCTCACACTAGGGAGATACGGTGTGATTCTGGTTGCCAGGCAGCATGAAAGCCCATTGAGGGGTAGTGATAGTGAACTGAAAATGGGACCCGTCAGCACGATGTTTGTGTTTCTCCCATCATGGTTAGTTACACAAATCGTTGTATGGCTAGTGGAATGGAAGAGAAAGAAACTGCTTGAAAACCAGACCAGAATGTGATTTACAATTACCTGCAATAGTGAGAGGGGAGAATAGATGTTGAGAACACATAGAAGGCACTGATTATGTCTACTGGCCATAGAAATTATTCTGAAGAGAAGGAGGAGTGTGGGGTGGTGGAAGACAGTAAAAATATAGTAAAATTAATGAGTAATAGGTTTCTTTAAAGTCAAAGGATTGTGGGACCCAGGGTTCTAGAAGGTGGTAGTTGAAGAGAAGGATGCTTCTTGGGCAAGATCAGAGCTAGAAATGGCTGTGGGAGGAATGGTAAGTTGCAGGAGGACAAGTTCATTGGATGAGAGGATTCCCCAAACTTGGGAGTCCAGTTATTGGAAGGATCTCCTACACAAGTACTAAAATCCCTAGTGTAAAGGCAAGAGGGAGAGGGACCTGGGACTTGGTAAATGGACAGCAACAAGGACTCTAAGGAAGAGTCAGACATGTCATTACAAGCTAGACTTGTAGGGAGGGGAAGTTGTCTGGAAGTGGGGGTGAGAAGCAAGGGGGTTATGCACCTCACCTCTGGGCTCAGGAATGCACCCCTGTGAGAAAAACAGCCAGCACTGAGAGGGCTGCAGAGAAGCAGGCTGACAACTTCTGTTCTCACTAAGGGCTTCCTTCCCCTTGCAATCCCCAGTTCAAAGTCCTGAAACACATTCTGCATTTCTTTAGGATAAGATATATCATATTACAATTCTGTTATGCTACCTAATTAGTATTTGGCTGACATGAAATTACCTAGCTCAAAAATAATTCTATGTTGGGGTGTCTGGGTGGTACAGTTGGTAGAGTGCTGGACTCTTGGTTTCGGCTTAGGTCACAATGTCAGGGTCATGAGATTGAGCCCCGCATCAGGCTTCATGCTCAGAGCAGAGTCTGTTTGGGATTTTTTTCCCTCTCCCTCTGCCCCCCATCCCCCCACCATGCTCACACACTCACATGCTCTTTGTCTGTCAAATAAATAAATAAATCTTTAAAAAAAAATTCTGTGAAAGTATGTGAAACGATAGCTCTGCCATCTTTCCTCCTGCCTTTGTCCTCCTGATGCGACTTTTTACGTTTGAAATGTTCACTTTGGTTAACCTTTGAATAGTAGCTAAGGTCTCAGCAAGGCTGTGACACCTGTGCTTTCCAAAATTCTAGAATTGTTATGGAGCATAAGGAAATCACATTTAATTTGATTTCTTTCTTGAATACTGAACCATACTAAGCCAGAACTCAAATAACCATTTAATTGGAACTGTTTTTATATCGTGCTGTCTTAGCCAAAAGAGATAATTGTTACCTCACCCAACATATACACGCACACACGCATGTGTACATGTCCTACCACACACAAACTCATATAAAATATTTAACAAAAACAAAGCAAAGCAAACAGAACCATTTAATTATATTGCTTTGAGTCTAATGTACAGTAGTGAATCTTGAAATCCAGAATGGAAGCTCAGAAACTTAATCTTTAAGGAATAATCACTACATTTTAGTTGTTCAAACAGGAGAATGAAAAAGGAAAATAAGTAACGCTGGCAACAAACCAAAAAAGTAGAATTTTATTAAACTGTCTCTTAAGCATTCTGTTTCTTTAGTGATATTGTATTTTGATGCAGGACGTTGCATAAAAAATAAACGTGTTAAACTGTGACAAGTTTTAGTGAAGAACATTGCATGGAATGCTGTCTCCCTTTCTCCTCGTGTATTTGAAATTCTTCAGTTGGAGAGTAAGTGTCAAGACTTTTTCTCCTTTATTGCAGACAGACAGAAATTGGATCTTAGTTTTCTTCTTTCAACTTTATTCTCTCTGTAATAAAATTGGTGATCCAAACACCTTGGAACACATGATACTATCCATTTATATTCTTTTTTATGGCTCTGCCTCATGGAATCTCACTAGTCCTCTCACCCATTTGTCCCTGAGCAAGTCCTCAGCTGATACGTAATAATAGTCTTTTCAATGTATGTGATTTGTGAACATGGAATTTTTGTTTTGTATTTATGCTGTTGATGTCTAAGTTAGACAATAGCAATAATAACTAGGGTTGTTCCTTTTTAGTTAGCTCTTGTAATCATTTACTGGAATTACAGTAACAGTTTTATCTAATAAGTTCAAAGACCATATAAAATTTCCTGGTGTAAAACAGTAAGGTCACTCCACTAACTATTTCAACATAGACATGAACCTTTTCAGCCCACTCAGTTTCATTGAAATGTTAATAATGGCCTTTTCTCACAATAGCTTCTCTTACATCATTCGTTTTGTCTTTCATCCAAACAAACCAGGATCCAGACATCATGGTATTTTCAGACAACACTGAAAGAGTTTCCCAGCAAAATTGCATGCAGTAAAATTCTTGCAGTAGAAAGTATTTAAGGTCTCAGAGAAAAATCTTACAGTGCTTGATTCTAATATAAGCACAGAAAAAAATCTTGATATTTTATTATCAGTTAAAACAACTTAAATCAACAGAAAAGAATCCCATTTCCCACCTTTGTCTCCCAATTCATCATAAAAGACCAAAAAAGAAGTCAAAATACCAAAGCTAATCCCTGTCAGGAAGAGATTGTTTTATTGGGTGATTTTCCAAAGAATCTTTGGAAATATGTGATCCCAAAATCTATGACCTAAGTCTTTTAATCAAAATGGGCATTCCTGAAGTTAATTCCAAATTTGCTAATAAATAGATGCATATTTGTCAACAATTACAAATTCGCAGACCATTAAATGTATTTAATATCCTTAGAAGAGAAAAAAAAATAAAGTTTTTTTTTTCAGCAGCTGCTTATATGTTTTTGCTGATGTGAATATTTTAGAGAACAAAAGAAAGATTGTACAGAGGTAGGTATTTGGTGAATTTTTTTCCTCACCAGTGACAAAAGGAAACAATATCTTATTTATATTTATTTATTTGGCAAAAGATACCTATTTAATTGTCACCAATTCTTTGCCTTAAAGAGCTAGAAGATAACGCTATTCTTTAGTTTTCTTATTTGCAAATGGAATCCCATGGGTCATTAGCAAGGTAATGAAATTAAATTCAAAGATACCTGCCATTATTCTTTTGGTGTTATCTTTAAAATGAAAGACTTTCAAAGTTACAAATATGTTTTTATACAAATGGGGTGCAGTTTCATTATATAATCAAGAAAGTAGTGAAATACTTCAAAATATCATGGTTGTACATCCTGTTATCTATGTAGTAGACTGTTTAATCAGGAATGAAAAAAAATTCCATGTGTATAAGAAAAAGCTTTCTAAAAGATGGATTAATGGGGAGTAAGTTTGCCCTTTCACGATAAACATCTAAGGAAATAATAAAATATATAAAACAGTGCTTTGCGAAACACTTTACATCAGGGTACAAAGGACAGTGATCCCTGAGAGATTAAATATAAGCAATGTGAGTTCTACAGTTTCCCCAGATTAAAACTTTAAGAGAGTTTCCAGGTCATGGCACATGAAAAAAGAACTGAGCCAGAACCTGGTGTCATCCTTGAGTTGAGGAGTAGGAGATCAAGGCAGGTAGACTTTTCAGGACACTGTTTCAGAGAGATGAGAAATAGAGGGAGTGTGACAGAGGGAAAGAGGGAGAAGAGGGGACAGAGGGAGAACACTCTCCAGATTTTCTGAGAGTTCTCCTTGGTATTCAACTGAATATTGATCAGCACTTGTAGGTGAGGAAACTATCAAGGCAAGAGAAAGAATCATCTGAAAAGACTAGATATACATTGTTTGACACTCACACTGAGAAAAGAATAGAATATATGGCCATGAGCTAGACTGGACATCATAATTTACTACATGTTGGTTAGAGTACTTAGAAAGGTCTTGCCTCAGTAGTCATAAATAACTTATCCTGGATTGAGTACTCCTTCAAATTCCCTGACAAATCATAAAGGCAAGACCAAAATATTTTTAAGGTGTCCCTAAGTAATTTAAATTTGAAAACAAAGATCAAGAATACTTATAAGAATACAAGATGTTTAACATCCACTCTAAGAAAAATTCACAGTGTCTGGCATCTAATACAAAATTACTGGGCATGCAGAAAAGCAGTTAAGTGCCACCATAATAAAATCTATCAGTTGAAACTAAACCAAAAATGACGGATGTTAGAACAAGTAGTCAGGGACCTTAAAACAATTATTGCAACTGTATTCCTGTATTCCTGTGTTAAACAATTATTGCAACTGTATTCCTGTGTTAAAGTAGATAAAAATGTGGAAGATGTGAAAAAGACTAAAATCAAACTCCTAGAGATGAGAACTACAATGACTTATATGAAAAATTCACGGATAGGGTTAACGTTAGATTAGTCATCGCAAAAAGAAAAGTGAATTTGAAGACATAGCAATAGTAGCGATCCAAAATGAAACAAAGACATGAAAAATAATTTTATAAAGTTAAAAGAATTTCAGTGAACTATGGTACAACTTCAGGTGGCCTACTATGTGTGCAACTGGAGTTTGTAAAGGAGAAGAAAAAGGGAAGGTGGAGAGGACAAAATGGGAGGAAAAAAATGTTGATGAAGTAATGGTCAGAATTTTGCAGAATTTAATGAAAACTATAAAGCTGTAGATCCAAGAAGTTTAAGAACCGAAAGCAAAAGAAAATACCAGAATAATCAATTTGCTAAAAATAGTGAAAAAGGAAAAATCTTAAATGAAGCCAGAGAGAAAAAGAAACTGAAATAAACATGGCAACAGATTTATCAATGGGATCAATGCAAGGAGAAAAAAGTGGAGTAACCTCTTTAATGTACTGACAGAAAAACTCCTACCCTACTAGAATGCTATATCTAGCAGGATTAGTCTTGCAAAAATTAACGTGAAACAAAGACTTATTTATAAGACTTACAAAACCTGAAAGAATTCATCACTACTTCGCCTACACTACAAGGAATTTAAAAAGAAGTCTAGGTAAAAGGAAAATAAACCAGATGAAACTCTGAATCTTCACAAAAGTATTAAAAACATTAGAAATGATAAACACATGGTAGCATTAGCACAAAGTTTTGGAGGGGTGAAAAGGAAGTATACTACTATAAACTCTTATAGTGTGGATAAAGTAATATGGTATCACCTCAAAGTAGGCTATGTTATATTAACATTACATATTATAAATCCTAAGGTAATCACCTGAGAGCATATAACAAAATATTTTATCTATTAAACCACCAAGTGAGATAACATGTAATCATAAAAAAATTACAATTAATCTAAAGGAAGGCAAAAAGAGTAAAAGTTAACAAAAATACATGAAATGAAAAAGAGTCAGATAAAATAATTAAAAGCATATGAATGATACCATTAAATGTACAGGTCTAAATGCTCCGATTAAGGTAAACAGGAGCCAACTACCTCCTGCCAATAACATATGTCATTTATATATGAAGACAAAAAGATATTAAAAATAAAAGAATTGAAAATATACCACACTGATATTAATCAAAGTAAATCTGGAGCAGCATGTTAATATCAAAAGTAGATTTCAGTGGAAAGAATATCATCCGGGATACAGGAATTTATTTCATAATGATAAAAGGGCTGAATTCATCACAAAGATATATTTCAAATGCTCATGCACCGAATAACAGAGCTTCAAAATTCACTAAGTATGGAGTGACATCAGCATGATGGTGACTAGGAAGCTTCAGGCCCTCCTTCCCCAACTGCAACACTGAGTTAACAATGATATATTGATCAGAATACTTCTGTGAGAACTCTAGAGGCTAGTTGAAAACTTAGGCAACAAAAGCACAAATAGACAAATGGGACTACATTGAATTTAAAAAGCTTTGTACATCTAAGAATACAATCAACAGAATGAAAAGGCAGCAAATCATATGATGATGAGATAAACCAGAACGTATATTCAGGTTATATAAAGAACTACAACTCAACAACAAAAATAGAAATAACCCGATTAAAAAAAATGAGTAGAGGACTTAAAGAGACATTTCTTCGAAGAAAATATACAAATAACCAACAAGCCTATGAAAAGATGTTCAGCATCATTTGAAAAATGCCAATCAGATCCACATTGGGATATCACCTCATACCCATTAGGATGGCTACTGTAAAAATGAACACAATAGCAACAATGACAAGAACAAAAAACAAAAGTTTTGATGAGGATATGGAGAAATTGGAACCCTTCTGCACTTTTGATGGAATTATAAAATGATGCAACTGCTGTGGAAAACAGTAGAAATTTCTCAAGAAATTAAAAACAGAACTACAATATGATTGAACAAACCCATTTCTAGGCATAGATCCAAAATAACTGCCGGCAAGATCTTGAAGTGTATGCACGCGCGGAGGAGCATTACTGACGATAGACAGCAGTTTATAGCCACCCACGCGTCTGTCGGCAGGTGAGTGGGTAAACAACAATGTGGTGCATACACAATGGAATATTGTTCACTCCTAAAAAAGAAGAAATCCTGTCACATGCTACAACATGGATGAACGTTAAGAACATTCTACTAATTGAGATAAGCCAGTCACAGAAAGAAAGATGTATACCTTGTATGAGGTACACAGAATAGTCAAATTCTAGAGACAGAGAATAGAAAGACTGTTACCAGGGGCTGGGGGATAAAGGAAGAGGGAGTTAGTTAGTGGGTATAGAGTTCAGGTTTGCAAGATGAAAATGTGCTGGAGATCTGATTTACAATGTGAATGCACTTAACACTACTGAAGTATATACTTAAAAGGAGGTTAAGATGGTAATTTTATGTGGTATTTTTTACCATGATAAAAAAATATTCATTAAGTAAAAACTCATGAAACTAAGAGGAGAATTAGAAAATTTCACAATTACGTTTTAATAATTTAATATTTAATATGCTTTCAGAACCTGCAGAATTCGCATTATTGTTAATTTCACATGTAACATTTACCAAGGTAGATCATATTCGGACAGTAAACAAGTCGTAATACATTTAATATAATTCATACACAAAATATGTTTTTAGAGGAATATAAATTTGAATAAATAACAGAAAGATCTCTGGAAATTACCTAATAACTTGGAAAGTAAATCACATACTTCTAAAGAACTTGGTGTCAAATGAGAAACCAAAACGGAAATTAGAAAATATTTTGAACTAAATATAAATGCAACATACCCGAGTAAGTGGGATGCTACTGAGGCAGTCGTCTAGGCAGAGTGTGTAGTACTCAACCCTCTAAGAGAAAAAGGAAAGGCCTCAAATGAGTAATTCCACTTTTCAACTTGAGAAACTAGAAAAATATATGCAAATTAATCACAAAGTAAATAGAAGATATAATGAAAATCAAAATAGTAATAAAATGGGAAACAAAAAATAATAGAAAAAAAACACAAGTTAAAGCTGGCTATTTAAGAAGATCAATTGATAAATACCTTGCTAGAATGATCTGGAAAAAATAGAATCGAAAACCAAACCAAAAAAAAAAAAAAAAAAA
>NW_023248842.1:0-7861 GCF_002007445.2 Ailuropoda melanoleuca | reverse complement strand
TTCCCTCTCTCACTGGCTGTCTCTATCTCTGTCGAATAAATAAATAAAATCTTTAAAAAAAAAAAATTAAAGTGAAAAGAAATAGAGTGAAATTAATTTTAATAATAAATTTCATTTAACCCAATATATCCAAAATATTATCACTTCAACATGTAATCAATACTTTAAAAATTATTGAAATGCTTTATATTCTTTTTGTCACTAATTCTTTGAAATCTGGTGTGTATTTTCCATGAACAGCATACCTCAATTCATACCGGGCACTATTTATCAGCTATAAAAGCAGTACCTTAACCTCTCTGCCTCAGCGTCCTCAATTCAAAAACGGGAAAAATGACATTTACCTTATAGAGCTGTACTGAATTTTAATAATATACATAAACGGGCTTAAGAATAATAATACCTGGCAAACTGTAAGGGCTCCATAAACATTAACTACCTTCATCATCATCATCCTCCATTTACTATATGAAGAAACTGAGCACATGAAGAAACAAAGCATATATCCCAAGTTCATGAAGCAAATCAATGCTGTTTCTATTCTCTTTCAAACAGTTGTCTATTAAACCGTGCAGAGCAGTTGGGAGCAATGGAAAATCTTTCTTTTTTTTCCCCCACTGAAAATTCCAAAGTGCAAGCAAAATGGAGTTTGGGAGTTAGCCCAAAAAGCAACATTCTTCAAAATGGCAGCTAAAGAGAAATACTATCCAGCTGTGTTATACTAACACCCTTTCACCCCTACCACTTCCTTTAGGCTCTGTCCCCCATTTGCTCTAATACTGCATCCATGCTAATAGGTGAAAAAGTGAACTCCTTAAGTTTCACTTTGCCTTATCTGGGGTTATTTTTGCTGTTGCTGCTGTTGTTGTTTTAGATGACTGATCAGGTTGAATATTCTTGCATACATCTGCAAAATGCCCAGCACCTGAGACCATCCAATCTTTGACATACTTGATCCTGCTCTTCAGCAGACTCAAAGCAGAGAAACAGCAATACAGAAACAGTGGCAGAATTGGAGGAACAATGGCCTAGAAATCAAGAAATCTGATTTCTAGACCAGGTTCTACATCAAATCAATACATGACCTTGGGCAACCCACTTAAACTCCCGAACTGTAATCTCAGTTTAAGATAAGGTCACCTGCAATATTCAGGACTAAGAATTAAAATGCAGTACACCAGAGCAGTAACTCCAAGGAAATTGCGTCAGGTCTTAGCATTCTTATTGATATCCCTTTAAGTGTTCTGGGGATAAGTTCCTCTTGAAAAAAAAATGAAGACTGACAAAAGTTTGGAGATAATTTCCATTAATAACCATTAATTAAAAAACCTAGAAAAGTAAGGTTCACCTAGATGATATTTACGCTGCTGTCACTGAAATCCAAACAATCATATCTTCCAAGGTTGAGAACTACAGGACATCAGCATGAACACACAAAGGGGCATCAGTGACCACCTCCGTGGATCTCCCCCTAACCCCAAATGCCCTGGAGCAGGGTTTCTCAACTTAAGCACTGCTGAGATCTTGGGTCAGGTAACCTTGTGGTGGCCTGGGCATTATAAGATATTTCACATCTTCTCCACCTTCTACCCACTAGATGCCAGTAACATCCCCCACAGTTGTGACAACCAAAAATGCCTCCAGACATTGCCAAATGTCCTCCAAGGAGCAAAACTGCTCCCAGTTGAGAACCACTACCATGGATCCGCTACCATGGCTAACCCTAAATGCCTTTGGGATTAAGATTATACGGAGGCCTGCAATTCTCAGTGCATCATTACTTGGGACATAGCCTCATTAATGGGATATGGAGTCATCAGCTTCCAATGGCAATCTGGGTTCTCAAGAGGCATAACCTTTCCAGTTAATTTACATTTAATTTTTTTAAGATTTTATTTATTTGACAGAGAGAGAGGCAGCGAGAGAGGGAACACAAGCAGGGGACGTGGGAGAGGGAGAAGCAGGCTTCCTGCTGAGCAGGGAGCCCCATGCGGGGCTCCATCCCAGAACGCTGGGATCATGACCTGAGCCAAAGGCAGACACTTAACAACTGAGCCACCCAGGCGCCCCTAATTTACATTTAATACACATATAGTGGAAAATAATTTTGTAAAATGACCCATTACACTGCAGAGGTTATCCATATTATCTTTTTCAGAGTCAAGATGTTTCCACACAAATAGTGATATGGGCAGCTAATACTTTAGATTAAGATATTTAAGTTTTAAAGTCCATGATTTACTCCTTTAATGGTAGCACCCTTTGATTTACTGATCAAAGTCTGGTTCCCAATGAATGGGCCCTATGCCTATTCAACCACCTTTCCATCTCAAGTTTTGACAACATTATTCTGTTTTCTTGGGTCTGTGCATACGACCAAACTGAGAACTTATCAGCCATAAAATAAGAGGATCACCCAAACATATAGGGAAGATCTACTCTTTAATGCTATGGGGACACAGAAAGAAATACATATTAGACACAAAAGAACTACAGAATAGAAACAACCACAGAGAGAATCGCATCAACCACATGCCCAGTCATTCAGCTAACTAATTTGACATGCTGATGGTGAAGCATTCGAGTAAAGGTATCTTGATTTCAGCCATAGATGAAAAAAACTAGAGTTTAGGGCTCGATTTATGGGTCTGGGACTTAACCCCTAGAAGAAAGGACACCAGCATGATCATGGTGGTTACCTCTAAGGAGGAGGTTGAAGGGACACTTTCACTTTTTACTCAAGATGCTTTAGATTATCTTTTTAAGATAAATATGTAATTGTGTATTACTTCTATAATTAAAAACCAAAAAAAACTAAAGCCAGGAGAGAAAACGAAATCTCAGAGGGAGAGAGTATAAAGAGCGAAAAGGCAAAGAACTCGACACCCCCAAATATGGGCAGAATTAGGGGGCAGAAGAAAGCAAAAGCGAAGAAGCAGCAGGAAAGGCAGGCAGAAAGAGAACTAGGAGAGTACAATACTCTGTGGCCAAGGGAGGGAAGTTTCAAAAAGGAACTGAATTGTCAACAGAACCAAAAAGGGAAAAGGGGAGAACAATAACATGGCAGAACAGAATTCAGATCTGAAAGAGGCTACTTAAAAATCATAACCTTCTCCCTATATCGTGTCCCTCAATCTTTGAGAAAATTGAGGCCCAGAAAGGTTAAGTGGCTAGCTAGACAGGTATTGGTAGCTAGGGGGCACGGCAAAGGGAGACCACAACATGCTTATGGACAGGCTAGCAAACAGGTCCAGGGGAAAGGAAAAGAAGATAGCAGGAGAGAAGGGGGATAATTGGATAAGTAGTACCTGGAATAGACAGGAAGAAAAGAAAAGGAAGGCAGAAGCAAACAAAAATAATCTAACTTCTCTTCTGAAGCTAGATGATTTGCTTCCTTTTTTGTTTGGGTTGTTGAGTCAGGGGAATCACTTAGAGTACCTGGGTTTCCCCAGAACTCCACTGTTGGCACGTTTCCCCTCTCACACTGTACGCACACTGTAGGCTCCATTTACCATCTGTACATGAAAGAGTCCCAAACCTCTATCTAAGCCCAAACCTCTCCTAAGTCCCAGCCCCAGACGAGATGAATCTCTGCTTGGATATCTATAGGCATCCAAACTGAAATCCCCCCCTCCAAAATTCTACTCCTGCTCATGCTGTCTCAGTAAAAGGCCCCACATGATGATATTAAGCAAATTATTGAACATCATCTCTCATTATATCTTTGTAAGCAAGATGAAAAAAACATCTGCTGGACGACAGTAAAGTCAGAGAGTCGCAGCTGCTAGAGCAGCCTACCCCAATGAATGTCCATTAATGGATTAATGGTAAGCCGCTAAGTCTTCAATTAGCCTCATTCGGCTCTGTGCCAAGTGTACCAGACACTTGTAGGTGACCCCCAACAGCACCCACCTCCTTGTGTTCATGCCCTTGTATAATCCCCTTGCCCTGAGTGTGAGAGGGACCTATAACTAGCTTCTAGCCAATAGAATACAGCAAAGGTAATGCAAGATCAACCCCATGATTAGGTATTTTGTGTGTGTGTGTGTGTGTGTGTGTGTGTGTACAACAGTAGCCCCCCCCTCTTATCTATGGGGGATATGTTCCAAGCCCCCAATGGATGCCTAAAGTTATGGATAGTACCAAACTCTACATATACTATATTATTTCCTATACATACATACCTGTGATAAAGCTTAATGTTTAAATAGACACAAGAGATTAATAATAAAAGAATTATAACAATATAAGAAAAGTTACGTGAATGTGCTCTCTCTCTCTCTCAAAATATCTTGTACTATACTTACCCTTTTTTCCCTGTGATGCTGAGAGATGACAAAATGCCTACATGATGAGATGAAGGGAGGTGAATGGACTTTCTGACAATATGTCAGAAAGATCATCTGCTTCCAAACTGAGTTGATCCTGGAAAACTGAAACCACAAAAGGCATAACCACAGAGAAGGGGGGACTACTGTATATGGGATTCCTTTTTGCTAGCATGACACAGACTTCATCCCTTGCTGCCCTCGAAGCAAGCTGCTGGGCTGTGAAGTGTCGACGGAGAGGGCCACGTGGCAGGGGGCTACAGGTGGCCTCGAGGAGCTGAGGGCCTCCATCCTCCAACTGGAAAGAACTAAATTCTGCCAACAGCTACGTAAACTTGGAAAAAGACGCCAAGCCTCAGATGAGACTGTGGTCTCAGCCAACACCTTGACTGCAGCCTGAGAGACTGAGCAAAAGACCCAGCTAAGCCATGACAGACTCATAACCCGTGGAAACTGTGAGATAAGTGGGTATTGTTTTGAGCCACTAAATTTACAGTCATTTATTATACAGCAATAGAAAACTTATACACCAAGCAATATTTTATCAATTAAAGATATTTATGAAATATGAATGATAATGCTAAACCTAATAAGAGGAACAAGAAATAAAAATTTAAAATTTAACTACACTAATGTTTAAAAAGAGTAAAAGCCAAGACAGAAAGTTGTTGGTTTTTTTTTTAAAGAAGAAAAAGAGAGAGACAGACACATACTTGGAGAACAAAGTAGGCCTTGGGCTCATTATGAGCTCGTAGTAAGATGTAGCTACCAAAAACCCAATGCGATTTGAGACCATATTAACAAAATATAACGTAGAAAGCAGAAGTAGAAGCAGTCTTATTGTGCCATATAAACTGGTCAAATCAAATTAGTAAGTATTTCCTGTGGGCCTCCAAGGCATTAGGAAGAATAGAGGGACATATGTTCCTGTCCCTCGAGTATTTTTTACATATCTGCGGAGCTAAGATAAACATATTAAAAAGTCAAGTCGTAATGATTTAAAAAGCAGTTTAAGACAGCTATAGAAAAAAATGTTATAAAGCAGGCATTAGAATCCATCTGGCATTTAGTTAAAGGTGTTAACAGAAGCAGGAGACAGCACATCATTACCCATATTATCATTACTGCTTTGCCAATAGAATATAAAAGTGAGTGTACCCAACACTGTGATTCAATTTCACATTACTGAGTGCAAGCGCTTGAAATTTTGAAAATACGGAGGTAAAAAAAAAAAAAAAACATTCAGACAAGCTCTGCTATTTTGGAGGCTTTTTAGACAACATTACATTTTACCGATAAGTAAATATGGGCAAAGGAGGATCAAATAATTTATGATTACAAGTCAGTCAACTGTACTGAGAAGCAGATTTTCCCTTAAGTCTAAAACGGTAATGAAAACTCACATAACCTTTCTAGGTTACGATGGCTACTTTTGGCTAACATGATGTTTTCACTAAAAGAAATTGAAATCCTGAGTCATCCTTTACTCTTCTCCCTCCAAAGCTGACCAACAGTCAAGGTTTGTCACTTCTTCTTCCTTTGTGATGTGTCTCACGTTTATCCCCTCCTTTAAATCCCCAAAGTCAACATCTTCTATCCAGACCCTTGTAATGTTCTGCCTGACTCTCTTCCGGCAATCTCTTAACTAATCTCCCCATTTGCGGTATCTGCCTCCCACCTGTCTTGCATGGTAATAGCCATGGCATTCTCTGCTCCAAGCCCTTCAATGGCCCCCACTGCTTACAGAATGAAGTACAGCTCTCTTAGCTTGGGGGCCACCGCTGGTTTCAAATCCTGGCTCTATTGCTTCCTAGCCATGTGACTTAGAACCTCCTTTCTCTCATTTGTTAAATAAGGATAATATCAACTGCCTCGTATGTCCTGGTTTTTTCTGGGTCTGTCCCTGTCTATATGCCTACCCCATGTGATTAGCATACTACTTCACTCTCAGAAGTGTCCTAGTTTTGACAATAAATGGTTTGGTCGATAAAGGGTTGTTAGAAGGATTTCATGAGACAATGCACATAAAAGTAACCGGCCTGGCATGACACTTTTTTCCCATTCCCTCAAATGTACCATATGCTCTGCTGCCTGAAATCCTATCTCCAACATCAGCAACTATAAAAGAACTTTCCCCATACTACACGGTCTACCTCCGATCCCCCCACCTCACCCTTGTCTAACTTCTGCGGTATTCTAAACCTTTCTTACAATGTATATCCAACGCTAGCTTCAATCATGGTAGTTTGTGCACATATTTTAAGTGCCTCAGAGACTAGCTGTGGGGAAGACAGTGTCTGCTTCTGTTTCCTCTTAGTCGCACACGTGACACCTAGTAGTGTCTTCCCCACAGAAGATACTCCCTAAATGACTTACTTAAATTGAGAAATAACCCAGAATTTGGGCCACAGACTTGCATTCCATTCCTCCATCCACTCTTTATTTAAGCCTCTGCTGTCTCATTCTCCTGAGATCGTTGCACTTGCTCATTAGTACCAACATTAGAGCACCCAGAGGACTCTAACAAAAAGCTTTCCTCTTTCATACCTGGCCACCACCCTGCTTGTCTTGGGGGTGGCAGTGGAGGAGGAATTCTTGGAGCAATGGACCTAGGGATACAGAAGAGTCAGGAGCCCCGCTTCTTCAGCCAGACTGCCTTGGTTGGACCCAGGCGCTAACAGTAACAAGCTCAGAATCCATGTAAGGCACTTGGGAAAAGCACACAGTAAATAATCAATAAATGATAGCTATTATTTTTCTCTTCCCTTCCCCGACCTCAATCAAATCAGAACACTTTACTATGAAGTGAGGCCTCTCAGCAAAATCCTCTACACGGGGCAGCCAAGGCTCTCAGCACATCCCAAGTCCGGCCCACCCACAGCTCAGGGTCTTCTCTTTCTAGGATGTCTGCTTTCTTCTCTCAGTTCCTCCATCATTTATGCCAAGTTCAAGCTGGGGCCTTTCTAACAGCTTCTCTGATCACCAGCAAGGATACAAATCCTCCTGTCTGGCTCTCTAAGCATAACATCCAGGTCCAAATTCAGGTTCAACCTCAAACCACACTCCGGGCAGCACCTCATGCTCTACATTTCCACAAGCAGAAAATCTCTCAAAAGTTACACTCTTTATGGGTCACCTCTTTCCATACCAATCGACAGCCTGAAATTACTTAGCCTTTCTCTTTTCTCACAATTGTTCCCATCAATTATTATTGTCTCCACCCAATTATGTATCTTATAGTTACAATTATACATCCAAGAGTAAAACCTGTCTTGCTTCTTAATCCACTGGCTAAAATTCCAAATATTAGCAAACCACGGTCAGTTAAGACAAGCTAGAGACTCTGGTCTCTAAACATGCAGCTGAGGAAAGGAATTATTCATTATAGCAAATCAAAAGGACATTCATTTTTTTTAAAAAAAGATTTTTATTTATTTATTTATTTATTTGACAGAGAGAGACCCAGCGAGAGAGGGAACACAAGCAGGGGAAGTGGGAGAGGAAGAAGCAGGCTTCCAGTGGAGGAGCCTGAT
>NW_023248841.1:0-7829 GCF_002007445.2 Ailuropoda melanoleuca | reverse complement strand
CTGAGCCCGCGGACGGCGCGGGAGGGGGGAGGGAAGGGGGGCAGCTGTGGGCAGCGAGCCGGGCTCGGCCGCCAGCACTAAAGATGGAGAGGCGCCGGGGCCTCGCAGGGGAGGGGGCTCGGCGTTGACGTGGGACGCGGCGGAGGCGCCGCAGCCGGTGGTGATTTGCTAACCTCGCAGCAGAGAGGAGTTGAGGGCGATGAGAGCGGGTACTGCGAACTGCCGGGCGATGCCGCCGCTGCCGCCGTGATACCGAGAGCAACAGTTCCCAGCAACACCCCTCCCCGACACAGGCACACACCCCCAAGAGGCACGCACACCCACCCCCAGCGCCCGGCTTGGCAGCGGTGAGTGAGGGGCCGGGGAGGGGCGCACCGCTCAGCCGTAGGCGCGCGCCAGGGCGCCGCGGGGCTGGAGAGGTCCGAGGGGCGCGCTCCCTTCGGCCACTCGGCCGCCGGGCTTGTGCCTTATTTTATTCCGTTTGTTCCCTTCCTGCTGCGGCAGCCGTCGCCACCGCCGGTTGGGGGTCGGCTAGAAGGGGAGCCCCGGCTGTCAGCTTGGGCGCAGCTGCCTCCCCAACCCTTCCGCTCCAGGGCACGGTCGGGGTGAGAGGTGGGGGGCAGAGCGGTCTGCGGAGGCTGAAGGCGCGAGCGGAGGGTCGGGGAACCAGAGGCTTTATACCACCAGGGGCCAGCGGAGGAGCCGGGAGCCGGTGGGTCCTCATATGTATGCGGACCGGTGCGCGGGCGCGATAGGGTTGTGGTTTATTTGTGTTTATTCGCGGGCCGGCTGGGAAGCTGGAATCGGAGGATCCGAGGAGTGGATCTGGGGGCGGAGGGGAGCAGGACTCGGATTCACTTGGGTTTGCTTTCTCTTTGAAAAACGTGGTGGGCTCTTTTTTTCCTGATTGGACTTGACCCCCCACCCGTTTTTTTTGGGGGGGAGGGGCGGCCGTAGGGGAGCTCCGGAGGGTCTCCCGGGCTCCGGGCCCTCCTCGGCTCTCGGCGGGACCGGCCGTGGCGCCGGAGCTCGCTGTGCGCTCCGGGCCGCGCTCGGTGGGTGCCTCGGCTCTGCACCTGATGCATTCGGGATGCGTTTCCCAACCTGGCGCACCGGCAGCTCGCTCGCACAGCCCCCCTCGAACGCTCCCGCACGCGCTCGAAATGCGCACTATCTCGCTGGCCCCTCGGACCCAGCGGAACGCACAGACGCTCTGTGCCGCGATTCACTGCCCCGCTCCCTGGGACGCTCACAACGTGCCCGGGCCGGGCACCCTGCCCGTCGCTGCCGGGGGTCACGGCCCTGGGTCGGAGAGGGAGGGCCGGCCTCTCCCTTCTCGCCTTTCCTTCCACAGCTCGCTGTCGGGCTTTTGTGCTTCCCCTTCGCCGCGGGGCGGGTCCGCCTCCTCGCGCTCTCGCCTAGGCGTCCAGCCTGTCCGGACTCTGCCTTTCGTCCGGGTCCCTTTCGCTTTCCCTCTTCTCTAACCCGGCTCCTTTTCTCTCTGCCCTTTGCCTCCCCGGGAAAAGTTGCTTCCCCAAGTTTGCTGAAGTCGCTTCCAAGTCTCCGTGGGGGTGGCTGGGACGGGGGCGTGTGAGAGCAAGATCGATCCCCCGAGCTGCCGCGGGTTAGCGCCGGCGTTCCTCCGCGCCGCCGGGCTGGGCGCTGCCGCCGGCGCCCACCGGATTCCAGGGCGCCGAGCCATGGGTGGGGTTCGGGTGACCGAGAGCACCCTGATTTCCCGTAGGACCCAGGGCGCTTGCTTTTGGGAAGGAATTCGGGTGGCCCAGCTTCCATTCTCTCGATGGCCCCTCCTAGTTCTCCAAAGCCCCTGGGTCTAAGGAAAGCGCACGCATGGTGGCAAGGCGCGGATGAGTGGCAGTTCCACTTTTGACGGCCTTAGTCCCCACCCCGGGGTGGGCAGCAAAAGTGTCTTGACTAGCTGTTCTGTTAACCCTTTTTACGTGGGATCTGTGGTTCTGGAGCCAATAGGGCTCGTTTTGGGGGCGGAGGCAAGCAGTGTTTGGAGAGCCAGGGAGAGCCTGTGTTCTGCTGTGCTTCCAGTTCATTTCACTGCAGTGTTGGCCACAGCAAGGCAGAGGCTGGGGGCCACCTGGATCTGGGTGATATCTTCCTAACACATCAAACGGATTCGGGAGCCCCAGAGCCCAGTTATTGATCCCAAACAGCGCTTGGGGAGAGGCCTTTGTCTCCCAGCCTGTTCTCTTTTCATACTAGTTTTAACACAGGGTAGATGCTGGTGCCACTCTCGCTTCTGGTGTCTCCAGGCATGTCCAGCACCAGCTGCTGCTCCTGGGCACAGGACTTCGGAGCCTGCTGCACGTGCTTGGAATTCATGTACTTAGCGTGTGCACTGCTGGCTATAGGGGTGCATGTTTCCTATGATCACTTTCTGGGTCTTTCATAACCTGCTCTCCTACATCTTATAGATCCTCTTGCCCACTGGGCACTTGTGGGCCGGCGGTAGGTGTGGCATCTCATAGAAGTATGTGCACACGTGTTAAGTCTCCCTCTGTGGCTGCTGCATGCACGCACACACATGCCCATGCACACACAGTCTAAATTTCGGATTGCATGTGCAGTAGCTCTGAGGCACCTAGGGGTGGAAGTAAGCCAAACTAGTGTGAGGATTATGTGTGTGTGTTCCTGTTGGTGCCTAAGGGGGGGGTCAGGGTGTGGGCGGGGGTCAGTCCCTTGCAGCCCTGAGAAGAGGGGAAGGGCAGAAGCCTGGAAGGTACTGGCTAGTGGTAGGACGGGCCAGAGGAGGAGAGCCTTGCTCGTAGATTTCTGTGGACCAGGACTAGGCTGCGAGGCCCAGGTAGGCTTGCCTGTGCTCCTCCCGCAGCTGCAGTGACGCAGGATGCAGAAAAACTTTGTTTAGAAGATGAGGTTTACTGCACAGGGCGTTGAGAGTGAGATCCAGGGCTTTAATTGACTAAAGGAAGTGGTTAAACTCTTATTTGAAGTGCGGGCCGACACTTCCTCGTAACGCGTGTTGGCCTTGTTGCGTGTATGGGAGCCCCCACTCTCAGACTTCAAGAAAGCCCAGCACTCACAAGGCTTCACTGTAATTCCCATTTCGCTCATCTAACAGACATCACAGAGCAGTGAATGAAGCATGTCGTGTGGCAGAATCTTCTCTTTACTTTCTTTCTATCTGGGCTCCCAGAGGTAGAAGTGGAGAGTTCTAGGGAACCCCCCCCCCTTAAAATCACCAACACTGTCTCACTGGGAGGTTCTGGGGGTGCTGTGTTGTTTGACTCCTTACTTTTAGGAACATTGATCTATCTTTTGTCCTCTCCTCTCTTTTCCTGCCCCTCCCTGATCTCCTGTAGTCCTCTCAGTTGGCCCAGGACACCCACCCAGCCCCGCCACGCAGAGCCAGGAAGGAAAGAGAGCCTCATGCCTAAGCCGAGGGGAGCACCATGGATCTGACAAAGATGGGCATGATCCAGCTGCAGAACCCCAGCCACCCCACGGGGCTCCTGTGCAAGGCCAACCAGATGCGGCTGGCCGGGACGCTGTGCGATGTGGTCATCATGGTGGACAGCCAGGAGTTCCATGCCCACCGGACCGTGCTGGCCTGCACCAGCAAGATGTTTGAGATCCTCTTCCACCGCAACAGCCAGCACTATACTCTGGACTTCCTCTCGCCAAAGACCTTCCAGCAGATTCTGGAGTATGCATACACGGCCACGCTGCAAGCCAAGGCGGAGGACCTGGATGACCTGCTCTATGCAGCTGAGATCTTAGAGATAGAGTACCTGGAGGAGCAGTGCCTGAAGATCCTGGAGACCATCCAGGCCTCAGATGACAACGACACGGAGGCCACCATGGCAGATGGCGCGGCCGAGGAGGAAGAGGACCGCAAAGCTCGGTGCCTCAAGAACATCTTCATCTCGAAGCATTCCAGCGAGGAGAGTGGGTATACCAGTGTGGCTGCACAGAGCCTCCCTGGACCCATGGTGGACCAGAGCCCTTCCGTCTCCACCTCATTCGGTCACTCGGCCATGAGTCCCACCAAGGCTGCGGTGGACAGTTTGATGACCATAGGACAGTCTCTCCTCCAGGGAACTCTTCAGCCTCCTGCGGGGCCTGAGGAGCCCACTCTGGCTGGAGGCGGGAGGCACGCTGGGGTGGCGGAGGTGAAGACGGAGATGATGCAGGTGGACGAGGTGCCCAGCCAGGACAGCCCTGGGGCCACCGAGTCCAGCATGGCAGGCGCTGTGGGGGACAAAGTTGAGGAGAGGGGCAAAGAGGGGCCCGGGACCCCGACTCGGAGCAGCGTCATCACTAGTGCTCGGGAGCTGCATTACGGGCGTGAGGAGAGCGCGGAGCAGCTGCCGCCTCCAGCCGAGGCTGGCCAGGGCCCCCCGGGCCGACCCGAGCACCCTGCGCCCCCAGCTGAGAAACACCTGGGCATCTACTCTGTGTTGCCCAACCACAAGGCTGACGCCGTGTTGAGCATGCCATCTTCTGTGACTTCGGGCCTCCACGTGCAGCCTGCCCTGGCCGTGTCCATGGACTTCAGCACCTATGGGGGGCTGCTGCCCCAGGGCTTCATCCAGAGGGAGCTGTTCAACAAGCTGGGGGAGCTGGCTGTGGGCATGAAGTCCGAGAGCCGGACCATCGGGGAGCAGTGCAGCGTGTGTGGGGTGGAGCTTCCCGACAACGAGGCCGTGGAGCAGCACAGGTAGGGCCCACTTGGGTCCCGTACCCCGCACCCTGCACCCCAGCCCTGGCCCTCTGGCTCGGACACCCTGCCTTCATACCCAGCTACCCCCGTGCCATGGGGCCTGTCTCCCCTGTTTTCCCTGCTCTTTGTAAAGAAACCCCCACTTTTTCTAAGTCCTGGGTGGGTTGGGGGACATACCCTTCATATGTGGCAAGAGGGCCTGGGGTCTTTCCTGAGCATTGGGGAACTCACGGGCCCAGCTTCTAACCAGGCTCTTCTCTCTTTTTTTGCTTTTGGGCTCCCATTTGGTTTTCTGCTGTTGGGTCTGGTCGCCTTTACCTGGAGTGACTGGGAGGGAGAAGAGGAAGTGGGATTGGGAAGAGGGTCTCCCATGGCCTGGCCGTGGCCATGTGGCCGGGTTTCAGGGACACAGGTGCCCAGGTCCCTGGGGAGTGCTCCCCCCCAAGGCAGGCGGTGTGCAGCTCCGGAGCAAGGCAGGGGCTGGTGCTGCTTCAGCCGTGGCCGTGTGAGCAGCTGCGGGTTCCACGCGTCATTCCTGGTGAACGTTGATCACCAGGAATGTTGCTTCCTCCCCCTCCTCGTTCTCTGCCCCTGCGAACACATTTAGAGGGAGTTGATTTACATTCAAGGGGGAAGACGGGTATGAGAGTCTGGATTTTGCAGTCTGCAGTCTTATTCTTAACCCATCCTATTCACGTTGAATTAAATGCGACTAGGGGCCAGCACTGCTCCCCTCTGGCTTCTGTTTCTCTGTGACACGACCATTCACTGAGCTTCTATGGCAGGCCTGGTTCAATTCTAAGTGCTTTACACGGAGTCATATTTTTGTTACAACAGTCCTCTGGGGTTGGGTGTTCTTCTTTCATGTAGGAAGATGCTAAGACCCTTTCCTGGGGTCACATAGATAGTAAGAGACCGGGTTGGATTCAAATTCAGGTCTTAGCCTCCTTGCACTTTGCCACCTCTTGGAGTCGCTTAGTGCCGAAGAGGATCATGTCTACACAACAGAGGATTTTGAGAATCGTTCCCCTAAGGGGCATGAATACGGACAGAATCAGTGGTGGGTTTAGCTTTTACTTGGATCTGTTGTAATGATGTGTCATTTTACCCTCTGGTCTGTGGGTCAGGTGAACGGTGTCAGCAAGGCCGCTTTCGCTGTCATCCACGATAATGTTTCCTGCACACCCTCTCGCCGGCCGTTTTGCCAATCTTGGGTGCATTCTGCTCTTAGCAGCCCTCTTCCTCCACCTGCTCCTCTGTTGCTGGTTCAGGTACCGGAGAGGGGGTGTGAGTGAGAGGGTGTGGGGGCCGGAGAGGCACCTGGAGGTCGGCTGATCACCTCAAACCCAGCCGGAATCTGCTCCGGCACTGTCTGATCAGTAGCTCTGAGGCTGACTTTGTGGAAAGTGCCACTGAGCTAAATGCAGCCGAATTTTTCCAGCGGGTGCGAAAAATAACCACCAGCAAGGTGTGTCTTCTTGATGCTTGTGCCACTCGGAAATAGACCGAGGATGTGTTTGTTTTTGCTCAGACTTTCCTAAAGAGGAAACCCCCCTCCCCAAACTTGACCGGAGAGATCTACCATCTGCTCCGGATGTGAATTCTTTCAGATATGTGCCCTGAGAAATGGCCTATGGTGGAAAGTAATTTTATTTCTGGCTCTCCTCCAGTCCCGGTTGCTTCTGTACCTGGGTGGGCTCCAGAAGATACCACCCTCCCAGGAGGTCCAGGCTCCCATTCTGTGGGACCCTCTGTCGTCTGGGGAGAGGCGGAGGCCTGGCTGTGTTACATTCACTGGAGATGGGCCATGCAGCTAGCCACATCTCCCTGTGGGAGCTTGGGATCCTCACGTAATCTTTCTGAGCTTTGTTTTACTCTTTTTAAAATGGAGATGGGGTGCCTGGGTGGTTCGGTGGGTTAAGCGTCTGATTCTTGATCTCAGGGTCATGAGTTCAAGCCCTGTGTGGGGCTCCACGCTGGGTACGGAGCCTACTTAAAAAATTTTTTTAAATGGAGATGGTCTGTTGAGCGTTGTGTTGAATTGATGAAGTAACATCTAGAAATCCCTAGGGCAGTGAGCGAGTGACACATTGTAAGCATGCAGGTGATGATGGACCCTTTGGTCCCCCATTCTGCTTGGGTCTCAGCATGGCCTCCCTTGACTCTGAATTCTACAGTGTGGCATCCACAGTGCTGCCTTACCCCCGGAGCCGTGCTGGCCGTGAGGCGGTGCGGAGAATGTCCCTGTCCCTGTACGCTCATTACAGGGAGGTACTGGTCCAGGGATCCTCGGCTGTGGGCTGCTAACATGGCAAATGTGCTTTGGACTGAGGGTGGGAAGTAAGCTGTTGCAGCCCAAGAAACCAGAGCCTAGGGCAGCGCCGTGGGCGGAAAGCTGTGGGGACTGGAGAAATCAAGGAAGGGAGAAGATGTTAGTGCGGCTGCCCCCTGGCTCCTGGTCAGATGCACTTTGGGGGAGGCTTTTTCCCTCTCCCTCAAAACTCCTAATTCCGGTTCTTCTCTGTACCTCCCCGCACATCCCAACCACTAGCACAAACAAGAGGGCAAGACCAAACAATCAGGGGGAGATGTTGGCGTCAGGATGTTGTGCAGCTGGCTGTAACACAGCAGCGACAAATGTGAGAAGACAACAAGCTACAGGTTTCGTTTTATTTTACTTTGAAGCCACAGACTAAATCGTTGCTGAAGGTTAAGTACCCAGTCGTTCTTGTTGCCCGGATCCTTGGGGAACAGAAGGGCATGGAGAGGGGGGATGGGGAGAGGCCTGGGAGGCGGCATAGGTGGGAGAGTTCGGCCTGAGTCCCATCACTAGGTTGCCTCGTCCCAGGCTGGTGCGAGAGAGCCCAAGTCGCAGACAGAATAGAACAGCCAGGCAGTGCTCCCCGCGGTGCTCGGCGGGAACGTACAGGCAGCATCCCCTGTAGCTGGACCCATGGAAAGACAAGACAGAGGCTCCTGGGGTAAATTAAATGGGGCTCCCTTACCTGAAGGATCCAGAAGGTCCGCAGACCCGAAAGACCAGCAGCGTTCCCCAGGCAGGTGCGGGAGCCCGCTCTGGACGCCACAGCCTTCTTCAGGTGCTTCCAGTGTGGGG
>NW_023248840.1:0-7800 GCF_002007445.2 Ailuropoda melanoleuca | reverse complement strand
TGTGTGTGTGTGTGTGTGTGTGTGTGTGTGTGTATGTACTAAAAAAAGGAATTACAAATTAACCAAATTCTATAAGAGTCAATGACCCAACAAATTTAATTTTGCCTCCCTAAAGACTGCATTACTGAGAAAAAAATTGTATTAAATTCTACATAAGATAGGTGTACTTTATTAATTTGTAGAATAAAAAAGCAATATTTTGGCAAAGATTTATGCTAGAAATTCTGTGTAGCAAATGGTAAACTGAGAAGGTACAAGCTTACAGTCATTGCTTAGCAACAATCTAGGAAATAACTGTTAACTGTTAGAGACAGGTAAAATTCAGAGAGGATAAAATAAATCATTGTTGAAGCTTCTGAAAGAAATAATGCTTTCTTTCTGAGTTTAGTTATCACTGTTGGATACTATATAGAGACTTTTTTTTCCCTTGATCTGTTCCCATTCCAAGCCCTGTTTATTTCTCCTGATAATGTTTCAGTAACAATGTGCAACTCACTTTTTTGACAACTAAAGGAAGTTTTGCTTATTTCAAATTGCTATCATCTTGCATAAATACAGAGAGTAACAATGAAATCAAAACCTTAAATACACTCAGAAATATCAGATACATATACATAAATTTTCTGAATAGCCCAAAACTTTAAAACAAGTTGAAGGATCTTTACTGCCTGATTTCAAAACTTCTTATATTCAATATTCAAGAGAGTATAATATTGGCATAAAGAGACAATGGAACAGAACAGAACAGAACAGAAAAGAAAGTCTAGAAATTTGGCCAGTTAATTTTTGACAAGGATGCCAAACCAATCTAATGAAAGAAAGAAGAGTTACTCAATAACTACTGTAACAACTGAATAACCATGTGGAAAAATGCATTTGGATATGAATTTCACACTACACAAATGAACTTGAAATAGATCTTAGACTTCAATATAAAAGTACAAACTATAAACATGCACATAGGAAAAAATCTTTCAATCCTTGCTATAGAAAAAGATTTGTTAGGATAAAAAAAAGATAACACGTGGAGTGCCTGGGTGGCTCAGCTGGGTAAGCGTCTGACTCTTAGGTTTGGCTGGGGTCGTGGTCTCATGAGTTGTGAGATAGAGCACCACATTAGGCTCCGCTCTCAGAGGCGAGTCTATTTGAAGATTCTCTCCCTCTGCCCGCCCCCCTCATGTGCTCTCTCTCTGTCTCTCTCAAATAAATACATAAATTTTTTTTTAAAAATAAAATGTATTTCATCAAATATATAAACTTCTCTTTCTAAAAGTTAAAAAATGAAAACAAGGCACAGATCTGGAGAAAATATTTATAACAGATATATCTGAAAAAGGGACTTGTATCCAGAATGCATAAAGAATTATCTCAATCAATAATCAGAAAATAACTTTTAAATATGCACACAATTTATCTTTAGTAAATATTTCACTAGAGAACATTCAATAAGCACATGATCAAATTCCCAACACCTTTAGTCTTCCAGGGAAATAAAAATAAAATCCATAATTGGATAGCAATTCCTACCTTCTCTAAGGGGTAAATTTTAGAAGTGTCACAAAACCAAAAGTTGATGTGGATGTGGAACAACTGGAACTTCACAGAATGATGCTGAGATTACAAAACGGTACAATAACTTGGAAAACATTTAGGCATTTTCTTAAAAAGTTCAACATACTCTACCATATGATCCAAGCCCTCTACTTCTAGGTATTTATCTACTTCTACAAAAATGTTCATAGTCACTTTATTCATTATATCCAAAATCTGGGAGGAACTATAATCTCTATCAATTCATAAACAGGTAAACGATAAGTGGTTATTAACCACACAATGGAATTCTAAGTCAGCAATGAGAAGGAACTGATTTCTGATACATGCTAGAACATGGATGAACCTCTAAAACCCTACGCCAAATGAAGGAAGCAAGGCAAATTACACCACATATTGTATGAATCAATTAACATAAAATTACCCAAAAAGGCAATTTGGTAGAGACAAAAAGCAGGATTGTAGATATTTCAAAATAACCTTTAATATTATGTTTTCATGTGACTATTTCTTTGACTTTTATATTAGTTACAAATACCACATGTACTTATCTTAAAACTTGCAAAAAAATGCAAATGTATTTCCCTTTGTGGAAGGAAACCATGATTAGCAATCAAACGTGTGTATTAGCAAATGCAAACACACATACATAGTTACATAAATAATGTATTTATACATCTGTACACTTATTTGAAAGTCTTCAATTTATCTTTTTAATTGACATTGTGTCTTGAAGATGTTTTCTGTGAGTACATATAGATTTAACAGAGTGATTGTAAAAGTGGTATAATATTCACTGTATGGACACACTTTATTTTACAACTGTTCTGCTTTTCATGTACTTAAAAAAAAGAAAAAAGTGGTTTAATCGAAGAAGGGCAGAGTGCTACACTGCTGCTAAGAGCCTGGGCCCTACACGGAGCACTTTCTTTTTGCAATTGAATAAAGGAACACAGTATAACCAGAAATAACTTAAAGCCCTCCTGGTCCAGTCTGGACCTGAGGGGGAATTCAGTTGGTGGATCAGCTGACTAGGCCTTCTCTTTGGGACAGGTCACCCCCACCCCCTGGGTCTGGGAGCTTCCCCGCTCTTACTGCCTTTCTGAAGTTAATTCTTAAAGAGGGCGGAGAGCCTGGAAGGGAAAGCCATTGCTGGGGCAAACAAACAGGGAGCTGGAACATCAGAGCTCCCATCTTAAGGAGCCCCCTTCCCAGTACATGTTTAAGCAGCTGTGTCAGATACAGTTCTAGAAGCGGAATTACTATGAAAAGGAAAGGCAAATATAAAATTTGTGGAACAGTGTCAAATTTCTTTCCAAAACACAATAACATTTTAAATTCCTTCATAATCTGATACTAGGGTAAAAATATAAAAATTATCTTTTATTTAATTTACATTAAATACTAAGCATATTTAATACACTCACTGGTATTTTATACTTTATTGTATTTATCCTTTGACATTTTCTACAAATACTATTTGTTTCACAATCATTTAATTATTATTTGAAATACCCAAATTATTACATATTAAGCACATGTGAAAATATGAATATTTTCATTTTACTTTCACTTGTTTCATAAATTATCACATTGATTATTTTAATTATTTTATATAAATTACAGAATATAAAATGTTTTGTGCAAGCTGCATGTTATACAACTACTGTAAATATAAGAATTTTTGCTATAGGTAACACAAGTGTCACTTCATTTTCTTTAGTAAAAGTCAGCTTATTCATAAAATTTCTCATCCAGGTCAACATTAGAAGCAGATTAACAATTATAAGGAAAAAGGTTTTACTATTTTGAGATTATGCTCGGAAATATGCCTAAATTATTTTAATTAGCATCTAATTTATTCAAACATAATTTAATAAGAAATAAAGAAAATTTCGGGGTTTTTGCTTTTGTTACTTTTATGCTTGCTTATCCCCCTTTTGCTTTACGTGATGTTACTGTCAGATAACTGCATTTATATAATTACTTTGTATAAATTCAACACTTTTGATTGAAAAACAGCTATAAATTTTGAAGTTTTAGCATACAGCATATTCGACATATACATGAAATATAAATAATACTGATGAAATTAACAAATGCATTTCTACCAACATTGCCAAAGAAATAAGGACATTTACCAACATGTAAACAATGATTTAAAAGGCAACTAACCTCTTGTTAGAAGCCAAGCTGCTGTTGTGAGGCGATGTCATTGCGGGCTTTGAGAGGATGGCTGCCTTCTCAAAAGCAATAACGCAGAACTACAACCAGAATGAAAGAAAAAATAAAACCATCATCATTGAATTCTATATTCAGCAAGATTATCCTTCCAAACTGAGAATGAAACAAGACACATTCACATAAACAAACCTGAGACAATTTGTCTCTTGACAATCTAATTCACGTTGCTACCGGAAGTTTTTCTGGCTGAAGGGAAGTAACATGTGATAGAAACTGGGAGCCAATGAAATATGCGGAAAGAACACTGAGCGAAGGGCTAAGATGGCGCCCTCCAGTGGTGGCAGTTGGTAATGGCAGTTGATTGGAATTTCAGCCCAGAAATTTATATCGCCTCAAAACCACTGCATTCCGTTGATTAAAGAGTTTGAGTTTGACCCAGAATCCTTAGAAGAGCCATAAACTTTATTTATTGAATGAAAAAAGTATCAAAGAATATGTGGACATGTTTTAACCTGACTCGGATAAAAATCCAATAGAGGAACTTAATATGAATAATAAAAAATGTTTAATAAACACAGAAGTATGCACAAAAGTAAAAATAGAGAAACAAAAAGAGACGGGACATAGAAAATGAAGGGCACTTAAAGTTGACATTTTAAAGCAAACTATATTAATAGTAACTAAATGTAAAAAGACCTAAACATTCCAATTAAAAGTGGAGATTGTCAGATTAGATTACCAAAAAAACAACAAAAACTAAGTCCCAATTATATGCTATTTACATGACACACAACTTATATTTAAAGATACGGTTAGGTATAAAATAATGGTAAAAAAAATATAACAAAAGTAAGCACAATAAAGCTGGAATAGGTACACTGATGCTAGACAAAATAAACTTTAAGAAAAGAAGTGTAACTAGAAATAAGAAGGAATGTTTTATTTTGATTAAAAGATCCATTTAACAGGCATACTACAAACCTAAATATTTGGGTGCCTTATAAAAGAACTTCAAATACATTAAACAAAACCTGTTGTTTTCATTTCCAGTTCCCTGCTAAATTCTTTTTTTTTTTTTTTTGATATATGTGACATTTTAAATTTTATATCTGGTAACTCTATTATACAGTTATCTGGTGTATCTATTTTTATCTGTTGTACTAGTTGTCTTTTTTTAAAATTTTCTTTATTTTTTAAAAAAGATTTTATTATTAAGTAATCTCTACACCCAACGTGGGGCTCAAATTCACAACCCTGAGATCAACAGTAGCACGCTCCACCAGCTGAGCCAGTCAAGGCACCCTTCAGTTGGCTTTTAGTCACATTTTTTTCTCATACTTTTCCTAGTCATTTTTACTTGTGTGTCAGAAATAGTATATGAAAATTACAGAGATAATTCAAATTTAATTGTAGTCTGGCTGAGCAACTAACAGCACAGCACTACCATTTCCAGACATCTTTGATGTAATCAGAGACTCCAATAACTCAAAGTCAGGCTTTAGGACTTGGTTAGAATTGGTTGATTTCAGTTTCACTATAGCTTCCAAACCAGAGCCTTCAGTGTCCCACCCAAACCCTACAGAATTTACATCCATTCCATCTCCCACCACAAAAAGACAATAATTAGTGACTCCTGAACTTTGTTCTCCCTGTATTCTGATGAACTTACTGGAAGTTAGTTTTGTTTAATGCCCAGTCTCTAAGTAAGTTCCCGGAACTTGTAGACTTCTCAAAATGAATGACACTTAAAATGCTGAGTTCACTTTTGTGGATTTTTACTCTAATATTTATTTGCCTTGCTAGTTTTCCAATCTTTCTCTCCTTCTCTCTCTGTTCTAGTTTCTCAGGTTGTACTCAGAGGAAAGATGGTCTGATTTACCCAGTCTATCTTGATCAGAAGAGCTCCATAATACAAATGATTACAATATTCAAACTACAGATCTTCATATGCTGCGGACAGCTTGATCAGAGATTATGATTTCTTTCATACAACTCCCTTGAATTCCTTCAGATTTTTGTTAAGTCCTAGCATCATGATTTTGTTTCATCAATATGTGCTAATACAGGAACCTATGCATACATGAATCTGTAAACAGACCTTATTTACTTGATGCTTTTTTTTACTAGGTTAGATCTATAACACTAGTAGATAGTAGCAGATAGTAACAGATCCATTGCTAGTGGAGATCATGTATTCTAAAATAAATGGTTTATTTTCTTAATTTTATATTAATTGGCTCTATGGATAAAAGCCACAAACTACCAGCACACCATTAAAAAAAATATACCCTGTTTATGAAAATGTCTGCTACCAGCAATGGAGAAGAGCATATTTCAGCATAACCATCCTGCTGAGAAAATCTAGAAAAACTGGAAAAATTATCAAAGACATTTGTTTGAAGGCAGAATCCAAAGTGACAAAATCTGAAGAATTGCTCAGGTGGTGAGAATTGCTGTTTTTGTTTTTTTCCCCTTGTTTTTCTATTAGTTTCAGAGACAGGTGAGTTAAATTCACCCACTGTGATTATTTGTCTACATCTCCTTCTAGTTCTGTCACTTTCTGCTTCGTAAAATGAGGCTATATTATTATCTAAATATAAGGTCAGGATGTTTACGACTTTCTCTTGGATTTAGCCTCTTATTATATTGAAATAAGCCTATTTTCTCCTAATAATACTTTCTTCCCTTAAATCTACCTTGTCCAATATAAGAATAAAAACCCAACTTTTCTCTACTTAATTGTCATATTGTACATTTTTTCCCATTCTTTTTCATAGGCCAATGAGGTTCACTTTTAAGATTATATGTATTTTTTTCTGACGACCTTTAACTTTTAAAATGGAGTAGTCTGTTTATATTTAATTTAATACCTGGTATACGTGGATTTGAATCTTCCAAAATATCCTTTCTTGTGTTTGTTCTTTAGGACATGCTGAGTAGAAAACAACCAAAAGAAAAACTGAAGAAAGAACAAGAACAATAACAAAAAACCCAGGCACTATAAAATCTTATGGAGAAAAAAATCTACGGAACTACAACATTAAACTTGAAAACTTGGTATACCATCATAAAAAGTTAGAAAAGACCCTGAATATGGGAAATCATTTGAAGGACCATTAAACACATATCTTAGTCAAAAATTGTGTCACATTTTAATAGCAATGACGATTTATATACATCCCTCTAATTATTTACAAGCTTGCTTCATTTAAATAGGTATCTTTTCAATTTTATGTCAGAAGTTATTTTAATTACAGTGAAATCAATATTTAAGATTCTCAGTGCAGCAGATCATGCTGGGTTGTCACTGCCACTGCCGATATCACACAGGCTCCTCAGGTCTCAATGAGGTAGGGTGATGCTCCAGAATGGGAAATAAGCCAATCTGGGGGCAGACCGGATCCAGGTTCATTCAACATTACTGCCAGTTCTTTAATAATGACAGAATGCAAAGAGGTGCCATTTATATTGACATTACATCATGCCTCAGGTGGGAAGGACAGCAATTCCAGGGGAAAGCTACCATTGTGGAGAGATTGTTCAGCCTTCTGTTCCAGAAAATCTAGCACAGCATCATGGCGCAGGATCATTAGCCCATGCTAGATAGCTGCATCATCACCAGGGTCGTGGACCAGCTCAAGGCTGATGAAAACCCCATGATGGGATTCCCCCAGATATTCCTATTAAAGAACATCAAGGATGCTTGAGTTTGCACCAATGACATGCTCAGGCTTGCCCTGCACAACTTCAGCTGACCTCCTCTCCTCTCATCTAGGTACTCACACTGTTTTCCCCTCCATTCTCCTTTCTGTACCATTCATACTCCTCCAGATGTTCCAAATATCATACACAAATGAGCAGCACTGTGGCAGGAGCAGGTGCAGTGTGCTGCTATTACTGAGGTATTCTGCATGATGTGTGGATGCCAGGCTAGTTGCACCTGCACAGGAGAAGTTTGTGTTGTACCAGTGCATGCCTTGGAAAGACTTAAATAACACAAAAGGTTGTTTTTGGTTTTTTTTGTTTTTTTTTTTTTGTTTTTTTTTTTTTTTTTTTTTTTTTACT
>NW_023248839.1:0-7686 GCF_002007445.2 Ailuropoda melanoleuca | reverse complement strand
CTGCGTGGACCCGCGTGCGCCCCCTTACGTGTACTGCCGTGCGTGGACCCCCGTACGTGCGCCCTCGCGTGCGCCCCCGTGCGTGTACCGCCGTGCGTGGACCCGCGTGCGCCCCGTAAGTGTACCGCCGTGCGTATACCCCTGTACGTGCGCCCCCTCGCGTGTGTGCCCCCGTGCATGCGCCCCCGTGCGTGCGCCCCCTCGCGTGTGCCCCCGTGCATGCGCCCCCGTACGTGTGCCCCCGTGCGTGGACCCCCGTGCGTGCACTGACGGCTCCTCATGCTCTGTGTCGAGTGAGTCCGGCACAGTGCCTACCAGTGGTTTGGAGTCTGTCGGCCCAGGTCACCGTTCCGGCCTTTCCTTCCTTTGCTTCTCCTCTTGCCGGCTTCGTAACTTGGCACAGCGCCTCTCCTCAGGCTTCAGAGTCTGTGTCCGTGAGGAGGGTGACCTCTGTGCCTCGTTACAGGGCCGCGTGAACAGCCGATGGGTGTGTACACGTAGAGCGTGGTAGGAATCAGGCGTCGGGCTCTCATCTGTTACTGCGGTAGCATCACATGTGCTTGGGCGTGTGCGTCGTTCTGTGACCACGTGTCGTGCATGCAGAAATACCGGGGTAAGTCCTGGGGCTGGCGGAGGAAAGGGCGCTTTCCCGAGACTTGGCCCCTTTGCTCTCCGAATGCCCCTGAGATGACAGGTTCTGTAATGGGAGGCTGCCGCCATGTGACGGAAGCAGGGAAGGGTCTCTAGTCGTGCTTGCAGAAGCCTGTGGTGAGCGACGGTGGCGCTGAAGCCCCGGAGATGTGGTGGCGGCTTCTCTGTTAAGTCCTGGGAGTGGAAATCGTCCCAGATGCTTACCACTGACTTGAGTGCATTTACTTCCCACTGGTGTGGGTGTGAGCCTGGCCGGCAGTAGCAAACTGTAGTTGTGTTCGTGGAAACTTAGAGGAGATAGGTCTTCAGGGGTCACACAGCATGATTACCTAGGGGCGATCTGACGTTTACCCAGGTGGGACCGCGCGACGGGTAAGCAGCAGGTGCACACGCTGTCCTGGTGAAGCCATCGGCCGTCGGGAGCAAGCTGGAGCGCACCTTTCGTCTTTGTCTCTTGGCTTGGGTCCCTCTGCGACTTGCCTGTGATTGCAGCATTAGCCACACACAGCCACGTATTCTCTTCCTTCTGTGTGTCTGAGCGCAAAGACCGCGCCTCCGCATGCTGGGAATTGCCGGGATGATTCCCATTCCTCCGGCTCCATCTTGGCATTGCACCTGGAGGCTGGCGGATGGGTCCAGCGTTCTCTCCGCCGTTGCTCAGCTTACGGTGTCTGAACGTGAAAGCACAGTGTTTTGAACTGTCTGGGAATTCTACTCACCAGGGTCATGTTTTCACTCCCTCACCTACTTTAATCTACTGGGACTTCGTATTTCCTAGGAAGGTGTTAATGGTGAGGAAGGCTGACGTGGTTAATAAGGGAACGCAAGCCAAACCAGCAGTGAGGAATGGCTTTTACCCATCAAGCCGGGAGCAGCTTTAAGGTTGACAACAGCATCAGCCTTGGTGTGCGGAAGCGGGGCTGCCGGGAGGCGGCCTTCCCCGCAGCCAGAAGCACAGGGTTTGAGGCGCCTGGGTCTGCCCCACAGCTGTGCCTCGGACCGCCCGCCTCTGTTCTCTCCGCTCTTGCCTGTGCACGGGGATGATGGGCACACCTGTCTCCCAGCGTTGCCGGGAGAAATACTTAACATACATAAAATGCTTGGAGCAGCATCCTGCATGAAACAGTGCAACACGAGTGTCAGGTGAATCAAAGCACGGTACTTCTGGACGATACAGTGTTATTTAGGCTGCACTAAAATCCTAAGCGCATATGCTCTCTGGTTCTTCAGTTCCTTTTCTGGACGTGTGTCTCACAGTAATATTTCTTCTTAACGTAAAAGTGAAATAAAACAAATGATTGTATGTCCTTGTTCCCGAATACCGTCCACAGTTAGGATGGGTCAGTTCACTGGTGTGTGCGGTGTGCGTCCTGCGTGGGTCCCGCACGTGCGCACGGCAGGACCCACACGATCCGCTGGGGGGCGGCCGAGTCGCAGAGACTGTGCCTGTCGTGCTTCTGCTTTTCTTTGAGTGCAGATGGGTTTGTGCGTGCACACGCTTCCGGAAGTGCACCTGGGAGGGTCTCTGGTGGCGGCTGCCTGTGAGGCAGGGGTGGGTGGGGCGAGGATGCACACATGCTCTTGCGTTCGCTGTGACTTCTGTTGCTGCGCTTGACTCGTTCACAGGAAAGACTTGCTCGTGCTTCACACACATCACTGGTTCTAAAGTTTCCTCAGAAGAACAGTGTGCAGTGGACTAAGGAGAGCTGGTGTCTGAGGCCAGAGGCGGGGGAGATGTTGGGAAAGGGGACGGGCTGGTGTCCACGCCTGGGCAGGGGCTGTGCCGTGGGTCTGGGTTAAGCCCCACAGGGACGCCGCCGACTGGGTTAACATCCCCGTGCCTCCACTTCTGGTCTGTCAAGGGGAGGATGGTGGTACCCGGCAGGGTTGTGTGTTGCTGAGCCCATGTGTGCAGAGATCTCGGGACAGCTGAGCCCGCAGAGACGTCAGCGGAGGACAGCTCTGTCATCGGAGGCGGGGCTGTCTGCAGAGCTGTTCCTGCAGGGCTGCTGAGACGGTGAACGGGAAGGCCTTGTCCGGCAAGGTGGCTGACGATCCAAGGGTCGTGTCCCAGGGCCTCACATGCTTCTGTTCTTACTTTTTGAGTCTCCTTTGCCTGCAAAGGAAAGAATCCGGGCGTCTGAGTGTTTTCTGACCAGCGAGGGACTCTATTAAATGCAAGCGCATAGCAGCAGATCTAAGTAATGCGAGATGGGCGTCCTTGGTTCACATTTTACGTGAGTCTGCCCAGTTTTCCATAGTATCTTTGTAAACGTAACTGAAGACCCTGGTAGCAAATGCAGTCCAGAAGTGGCCCAGTGAGTCTTGTTCCTTGCCTGCTGTTCTTGAACGTAGGGAAGCAGGGCCTGTCACTGAGACGGCAGAACGTGCATCCTTGAATCGTAGACGAGCTTTCCCTCCCAGAGCTCGTGGGCAGCACGTCTTGGTCGCCGCCTGGCCCTTACTTGGGCCAAGTCACGGCCACGCCTGCATTTTGCTTCCGTGTGGCTTTCCACAACAAAATACGTGCGCCTTTGAACCCTGCTGTTCGCTGTGTCTGTGTCCCGGGGCTGTTAGAAGTGCCTCAGGCTGGGGGCCATGGAAACAGGGAAGCTGTTGCCTCGGGGTCTCGGGCTGTTTGCAGGCGGTGCCTGGAAGAGTGTGTGCTCCAGGCCTTCCTGCTGCTGGCGCCCCATCTGTGCCTCCGTGGCTGGAGACGTGGCACCGTGTGGCCACTGCATCACATGCCATCTCTGTCTCTTTCTCTCATAAGGACACTGGTCACTGGATTAGGGGCCCATCGCACTCTGTCCAGCGTGACATCTTCTCAACCAACGACCTCTACAAAGACTCTCTTTCACATTAATAAGGTCACAGTCGAGGTCCTGGGACCAAGACCAGTCATAGGTTTTGGGGACACAACCCACAGCGGGTACCAAGCCTCCTGATTCCTGACTGTCATGTCGTGTTTTGCAGAGGACAGAAGTGCGGGGTCGGGAGTCCTGGTGGCACAGGGCTCCCGCGGGGCTCCTCCTTTCACTTTAGAGAGCCAGTTAGGTTCCAGTGTCCAGGGCTCTTTTCCAAGTACCTCCACACGGACCTTCTAACTTGGGCAGAGTTTTCTTCTGTGTCTGGTTGGTTCTACCTTTTTGATTTTTAGCAGATGGAACAATTCAATTTCCAGACTTTCTTATGCTTTCTTTTTGTTATTATTTATTTTTAGTTTTTATTTGAGATATAATCGACATGTAGCATAGGCTTCTTTTTAAAACACCCCAGTTACTCGATTCAGATGAGACCTCCTTTTGCACATTTTAACTTTTATGTTTCCCTGTTTACATTTTTAGGTTCATTATAAATCTTGACACTATTTTAAAGCCGAACAGCAAACTTCTGTTTATTGTCCAACTGTTAGATTGTAAAGCAATGCTACACATGCGTGCATAGAAAATTACAGGAACAAGCGTGGTGTTCACCTAAATCGTGCTGTCACGTAGCTCATAGCTCACGTGCAAGGGTCTTTGGGTACGGGGATAAAATCATGATCTTGGAACTATTTCATCTGTTCAGTAGTTGACAGACTGCCTCTCCAGGGGAAAGGATGCACCACTGAACAGAAAGAAACCCACTTGCCCTCAGGAAGCTGAGGCTGATGGGCGAGGCACCTGCCGTGCGGACAGGAGTTGGGGGTGTGCTGTTTGATGGGGTGATGAGTCCTTGCAGATCTGAGCTGCCCTGGAGGGCAGTGCGGGAGGAAGGTGCGGGGACGTCTGCTGCAAGAACACTGCAGGTAGAGAGGTGAGAGCAGGTGCAGAAACCCCCAGGCGGGAGAGGGCTGGGTCCCGGAGAAACGGCTGGGGGCTGGCGCGGAGTGAGCGGGAGGCGTGGGGCTCACGGGCCATGGAGGAGATAGAGGCAGTGAACCTGTACTTCTTCCCCTGACCCTACAACATCCTACAAAACGCTGCTCAGCCAAAAACTTCCCTAAGAGCTGGTCATCCAGCACGGTGTAGCATGACTCTCATTTCAGATTCTTAACCACGGCATGCGTCCATGCGGGGCATGTCTGAGCTCGGACCCTTACCCGCGGTGTGTGGCTGGACGTCCGAGCTCAGATCGTTACCCGCGGTGCACGTCCGCACCGGGCACGTCCAAACTCAGATCCTTACCGATGGCATGCGTCCGCATTGGGCACGTCCAAACTCAGATCCTTACCCACAGCGTGTGTCCGCACGGGGCACGTCTGAACTCGAGGTGGGAGCAGCAGAATCTCCGATTCTGCTTCCTGCCGTCATCGGTTCTTGGAGACCTTGTTCTCCCCATTAGTCGCTTCCCTCGCTGGAAAATCTGACCCGGAGAGAGACGGGCAGAGAAGGAATCAGACGGTCTTCTTGCTGACTGCAGGCCTTCACGCCTCTATCCCGGAAACCCGCAGGTAGAGTTAGTGACACAGACATCTTGTGGACAGCGCAGAAGCCTTCCCCGGCGAGCCAGATCGCGGGGCGGGTGGCATCCAGGTCTCATTGGGGGGCCGGTGGGTCCCCACCATGGCTAGCTCCCTTCAGCATGTGTCCTCGTGTGTCCCTTTGGCGACAGCAGCCTTTTTGCTTCTGCCCGTTCAGACACACCTGCTCTTTCAGGCCGACGGATGACAGCAACCAGCCCCCGGGCCGGGGCGTCCTCTCCATGCACGGGCTGACCTACGGCGTCATCCGGGTAGACTCCGAGGAAAAGCTGTCTGTGCTCACCGTGCAGGACGTCGGCCTCGTGATGCCTGGAGGTGAGTGTGGGTGCCGGGCTGCAGATGGCGTGGGGCGTTGAGGCAGGAACCCCAGCCACGGCCCATGGGCTGGTCTGTTGTTAGCACATGCCTTCCCTCCTGGCTCCCCGTGCCCCTCTGGCATGAACGCAGTCGGGACACTTAAATTCCTTAAAGCTTTGTGGTAATGCTACCTCTCCTGTGAAAGAATATTCAGGAAGCTTCCAAGGGCACCTCTGCCCCTCTCACGCTGGGACCCCAGAGTCCTCTTCCCCAGGGGCACCGGGGGCCCTTCTGCACCCCTGCAGCCCCCGGGAGGCTTCTCCCCCTGCAAGCCATCCCCGCAGGCTGGATAAGGCTGGGCACCCAGTCTGGCCGCGGACGGTATAAACCCCATCGGTGGGGCTCTGGAGGGTTGTAGCAGAAGAGCCTGTTTCTGAAAGTCACGGACCTTTTCCACAAACGAGCACACGCAGTGGTCAGGGCACTGCAGCCATCGCTGGACATCCACCCCACCTCCCGAAACGCCGGCTCTGGCTCTTGGACGGACCTGAGGTCTGTGGCAGGAACATGGGGCGTGTGCCGTGTGAAAGCACCGTGGGCAGCCAGGGACCCTGGGCTTCCTCCACGCGGCCTCCTTGTATCCGGATGGCAGAAGTCACTCCCCTTAAATACGATTCCCGTGTTCAGTTATTCACTGACATCACAACAATGGAACTGGATGTTTTCCTACAACGTGAAGATTCATGACTCACTTCAGGGAAAATGAGTCCCCTGCTCACTTGCATATTCGCGTTTATGTTCCAGTGCTGATTCCGTTCACCTGCTCTCACTCCTATTTGGTCATCAATTCCGTGTCCCTGTGCCCATCCTCCGTCCCTCTGTGTCTCTGTCCCCCCATCCCTTGGTCCCTCTTTCTGTCTCTGTCCGTCTCCCTTGCCTTCCGTCCCTCTCTAACGTGACCCGTGTGTCCTGTTTTGCTTTCAGCCATCATGTGTTCAGTGAAGCCGGATGGCGTCCCTCAGCTGTGTAGGACAGATGAGATTGGGGAGCTCTGCGTGTGTGCCATTGCGACGGGCACGTCCTATTACGGCCTGTCGGGCATGACCAAGAACACCTTCGAGGTAGGTTTGCAGGGGTGCGCTCCCTCCAGGTGTGCTCTGCGGGTGATCCTTAGAGGTGCACAGACACGAAAGAGAAGGTTTTGTTTTCTCAATAAAACGTATTTACTGTAACTAAAGTGGTCGCACTTTTTGCTGCTAATTGTATAATTTTCAGTAAATTTGGCTTATCACAGTTTCTCACCTTGTAGCCAGTGTTGGAAAAGGGCAAGAATCGTTTCTTTAGAAAGGGGCTTTTGTATATATTGCTGTTCCTAGTTTTACCCGTTTCCTAAATGCTGCAGCCGAGGGGCCGAGGGATGGGGCCGAGCACACCTGTCCCGGCCTTGCTGGGGCCGCTCCTGTGGCCTGCCTGCCGAGGCCAGGCTTGGCCAGCTGTGAACAGATACACACAGCAGGAGCCAGTGTGTGTGCACACGTGTGTGCGAGGTGTCCGCACACGTGGTGGCTTGCGGTTAGCGCACGCACTGGCCTCGCATGCGTGTGGTCCGGCGGTAAACTCCGTGTCGCTCTGCCTGCTCCCAGCTGGTATCTCACCCGCCAGGTGGTGCCTGACCTTGGCAGGGACACACGTTGATGACATCACGTGGGAAACGGGGTCGTTTGGGGACTCGTCCCTTACAGTTTAGAACGTGATGCAATGTCGTGCCCTGCACAGGTGCCTTTGCTGAGTGTGGATTCGAGTTTCTAAAATGTCCCTGAAGCCCACCTAGACCGTCTGCATAAAACCCATCTCTTCCATGTGATTTTCCTGCAAGGTCTGAGGACCCAGGTGCAGACTTGGGGCACCGGGATTTGCTTCCTTTGTGTTTTTCCTTTCTGGTGTTGTCCTGATAGGGAAACACTGATGAACAGGGATCATTTTACAACTTATAATACACGTTTTCCGTTTTCCATTTATCACTTTGATGCTGTGGATTTGCAACAGAAGAATTGATTAGTGTTCATTACGCTGTCGTAATGATCTCTGGTATCACTTCTTAGGTTCAGAAGCCCTGAACGGAAACCGGTGGGCGGCCTTGCACGCGGGCAGTGGGGGAACGAAAGTTGGGGGGCGGGGCACGGGGAAGGGCCTTCCGCAAAGAGACGCTGCTAGACTCACGCTAGGCCGGTCGGTTCCGGGGGGAGGGCGCAGGTGGCCTGGGCGCCCCCCCC
>NW_023248838.1:0-7668 GCF_002007445.2 Ailuropoda melanoleuca | reverse complement strand
TATTGCATGGTGCACTGGGTGTTATACACAACTAATGAAGCATCGAACTTTGCATCGGAATCCGGGGATGTTGTATGGTGACTAACATAATATAAAAAAATAAAATAAAATAAAATAAAAAAATAAAAATAAATAAAAATAAAATGCAATTTTCCTTGGAAAAAATTGAGAGTAAATTATCTTACAGAAATGTGATTAAGAATAGCTTAAATGAAGGTAGTCATTCCAAAATGAATAGCATACATATTGTAATACTAATATCTATTTGGAGTGTGGAAAGGAAGGAAAAATACAATAAAAATGAAAGCCTTCAAACATGTTTTAGAAAGGGCATATCAAAAACTTAAACTGGAAAAACAAATTATGACAATAAAAGTTAAGGTGAGAGTAAAGTCAATTTTTTAAGTTTATTTTTTTAATGTCTGTTTATTTTTTTAAAAAGATTTTATTTGTGAGAGAGAGAGAGAGAGAGAGAGCGCGAGAGCGTGAACGCACAAGCAGGGGGAGCAGCAGGCAGAGGAAGAGGGAGAGAAGCAGGCTCCCCACTGAGCAGAGAGCCCCATATGGAGCTTGATATAGGGTTTGATACCAGGACTGTGGGATCATGGCCCGAACCAAAGGCAGACGCTTAACCAGCCGAGCCACCCAGGTGCCCCTAAATTTAAAAGAACTTTTGTTTCAGCAATAACAAAATTTCAAATATTGTCAGAGTATAGTGTTAGATGTGAGTACAGGCTAGTCTAAATCTAACAAGTAAGGGATTTTCTGTGTAGTTTATGAGAAAAGGCTTTAGTTACAAAAACATTTGTAGATTATCTTTCCATGTTGTATTTTTTTTTAACTTTTAGTAAAACTTCAGTCAAATCACACACTTTCATAATTATAATCCTAAATATTAATGATGTAAATTAGGACACTTTAATCAATCTCACTTTTTAATTTTGAATATTTGAAGAGCGATGAAATTGGGTAGTTTTGTTTGAGGACGTATGAACTCCACGTACCTAATCAAGGACTACACTAGAATATACTCCTTCCAAGTTTTGGATAGTGTAACAGGCAAAATCGTTCGCCATATTGTAGTAATCTTTGATGAAAATTAGAAATGCCATCTTTCAAGAATAATTTTTAAAACATTAGTGTGTTGTTTTATTATTGGAAATTAGTGTCATAAGTAATATATTTGAAACAAGAGAAACACTGAAATTTCTCCTTTATGAAACCTCACATTATTTTAGTATGCATTGTTCAGCTATATAATTCTCAAGGAGAATGTGCAGACCTAGACCTGTGCTTGGATTAGTCTATACGTTACCATTGACTGTATTCCCTGTGCTGTACCTTTTATCCCTGTGACTTAACTCATTTCATTCCTGGAGGCCTGTATCTCCCACTCCCTATTGCCCATTTTGCCCACCACCACCCTCTCTCCCCTCCCTTGTGGCAACCATTAGTTTGTGTCAAGTGTAATTTTAAATCCTTTTCATTTACAAAAGAAAATCTGACAGCTTTTCACTTTATGTTCCTAGAACATCTCATGTAACACATACCACAGTTTGCACAGCACTATAATTATTGGTGAATATACCTTTTAGCATTTATATTTTAATGCACATTTTAGACTTGTGGCTACACTCTTCCCACTTAATCCCATTGTGATAGCACAGTGCGTGGTACATAGAGAAGGTGAAAGAAATTTTATTGGAGATGGAAATGTATTTTGAAGTTGACTTGTTAAATGCTTTATATCATTAGTAAATCTTTTTTTTTTATGAGTAATTTTCTTGTTATATGTGACTTAATGAGTCTCTAATGCCTTTTCTTGGTTTTTCTTCTCTATGTGTTTTTGAAGAGCTTTGTTTCAGAAATGTCTTGAGTGGAAATCCCTTTTATATGAAACTGATTGTTTTGGTAGTTAATAACATATAAATTAGAAAAAAAAATCATCTCAGAAAGTTTTCTGTTTTTTTTAATATTAGTATGCAAACATTAATGGTTTATCTTTCTGTATGTTATGAGCAATCTTGTCTTTCAAATTATCTATTAAAATTTATATAGTTTAATTATTGCAATTTTATTAAATGTGCCCCCAAATTAGCACATTATTTCGAGGCTGCGGGTGAATGGTAAGCAAGTGGTGATGCTGGACTATAAGAACATGTTACCCTCTTCAAGTAATAGCTTCTGTTCTTTTCAACTCCTTTCCCCACCTCTGTTTATACAATAAACATGAAAACAGATTCCTATACCCAAGTCCAATGTGAAATATCCTAATAGACATGGTTTTATGTCCTGCTATAGTATCTTTAATCATTATTATAAATAATATGCGTTTTCTTCTCCTTTTTTTTTCTTATCCTTTCTATAAAGTAAATTTCTCCCACTGTTTCATCAATGTGGAAATACATATCATATGAAATAAACTATTCTGGATTTCACTAAAACCAGACTTCACAATAGCAATACTCATATTTCACTATGAAAATAATTTTTCCTGTTTCTCCAAAGGATACAATGTTATAACGAGGCTGGTTTCCTTTTTAAGCATGTCTTCTCTTTCTCTTTGTCCCTCTGCTTCTACCTAATATATTTATGCTGTTCCAGGTGCTCCACTCCTCAAAATCTAATAACACTTTAAGAAACGTCTAAGTATTTTTTTGGAAATTTGTTACATTGTCATCTTCCTTTGCACAATTAATACCCCTAATTATCCTCTTATATTTTCTTATTTATTTCTACTATAGAAAGAGCAAAGAACATTGGTTTAGAATCAGACATTGGGTTTGAAATTGTTGCTGCATAACATTCCTGATTTTCCTCCTCAGTAAACATGAGACATTATCTGCTTTATAGATTTGTATGGAGAATTAAATCAGATAATTGTATAATATACAGAACGTTGCTTGTCATATGATAGGTACGAAAATCATGTTTATTCTTCTCTTCTTTATCTTGTGACTTCATTTCCTCTGTTCTGTTTATCCCACTCCAGTGTGAGTTGTGAAAAAATTGTTCTACTTCATCTGCATTCTCAATACCTGCTATGGTTAATATTTAGTATATATATTTCAAGTATGAATAAATAATTCACCTAGTAGCTGCCCACAGTTATTTCCAGTGGCAAAGTAGTTCTGTATATATTTATGTATATTTATATAGGTGTTTGTGTGTGTCTATATGCAGACATCTAATGTCAATTTTTGACGCTCATATATTTAGTGAACATAGAGGAAAGAAAAGAAAAGACACAGTAACTGAATGTTGAGACTATGGAGGCATTGTTTACTGGTTGATAGATCAAACATTTTTAGTATCCTTCTTTAAACATCCATTAATTATTACATGTGTGTTAATGGAATTTTAAATTAGCATTTTTTTCAAAAGTTATTTTTTTGGAAAGAGTTACAAACTTATGGCAATTAAGAAGAAGTTCTGAATAATTTCTTTTAAGTCAGAGTGTGAATAAGAAAAAAATAAAAATATTTCACATGATTCCTTTACACATAGTTTCTCTTTTATCTCAACCACTTTTTTTCCTCATCATTGCTTTTCCTATTTGTAAAAGTAAAATATTATGAGATTGTCTATTGTAAGCTTCATTTTCTTACAATGTGTCTGTGAGATTAAATTTTTTTGATCTATTGTGTTCAGATATAGTGTTCTTAGAGCCTGTCTATACAATAGTGACTCAACGAATATTTTTGAACTAAATTATTGAATGATCTTGCTTCTTACAAATACATGTTTAAAGAATCAATAGGATAAAATAAAAACTAATGATGTATAATAATTGTTAAGACATAATAACACTTATGGGCTAGACACCATTCAAGGCAATACATATTTTTATGTGTTTTGTAGAATTCAGGATTCCGAATTTTAGCTCATTGAATGTCTTATAGACATATCGAGTACTATTACCCTGTCCATTAACATAGGGAACTGAGGCACTGAGGGCTTAAATGAGTTGCCCAAGGTCACAGTACTGGTAGAGCTAGTAATTAATATTGGGTGGTCTTGCTCCAGAATCTGTGCTCTTAATTACCATGCTATACATAATATTGCCAGAAATTCACATAAATCTGTGTAATTTTGCCTTATAACTAAGGCAAATATTTCAGAAATTTTTGGCTTTTATTTTGTCAGAATGAGGCTTATTAATGAGAGCCTTCCATAAACTATCACTATTTTGTATAAACCTTTCCAGAAATTTTTAAAAGTTATACTCAAAATATGAAATTGTTTTAAATATATATCACTCACCAGAAGAGTGAAAGAGACAGAGACAGAGAGAGATGGGGAGAGAGGGAGAGGGAAAAGGAGAGGATTTGTAAGATCCTGGAGAATAGTTTGCACGTTTTATTCAATATTCCATCCTGTGTTCCTAACCCAGTGCTTTGTATTTCACTGGGCACTCATTAAACCTCTCTCAAATGATTAGCTATGTTTGAGCAAAATAATTAACATAAATCTAGGATCTTCGTAGATAACTTACAAGGATGCTTTGAAAAGCCATATATATAGTTAAAATGTAGAATAATTTCTGAATTGAATACTGGGCCTGGATTGAAAGTAAGACTCATACATTTAACTTGTTTGTTTTAAACTTATAGTAATGGTAATGAATGAATTTTTCCTTTTTACTGTTCTAATGTTAGTAAAAATTTTATTTGTAGAAAATGTTTATACAAAGTAAGTCCCAACTCTATTTATATAGATTAACAAATTATATAAATCAATTACTAATTTATTACTATCCAAATTGATATAGCATATTTATATTAATTTTTCCAGTGAGACTGAATTATTTATTCCAGTCCATTTGAAGGCTGGGAAATAAACCCTGTGTTGATGTGTGCATAAATAGAGTCCTGTGGGTTACTTACTAGTTTTTCTATATGATGCCAGTGTATATTACAATGAAGAAGGGCGGGAGGTATACAGATATTCTAGTCAGTAGATAAACCTTCGAGGAATTAAGATGAGAAAACACGTATCTTATAACCCATTCTTTTTTCCTTGTTTGCAGGATTCAAATTTGGGATATTGGTGTTTCTGATTTTGAGAAATTTTTTTTGAGGGTTTTTTTTTTTTTTTAATCATCGGTCTTGGAATACAGAAGAGGAACCAGAAATACACTTATTTCATTTCACGTTGGTAACGCTCACTTTGGAGGCACTCTCACGCCCCAGTACACAGCCATGTGGCCATCACAGCTACTAGTCTTCATGATGCTTGTAGCTCCAATCATTCAAGGTAAGACCTTTAATGATATTTTTGTGTGAAGTTTAACGTTGTCTCTGTTTGCACTAGATCCCTTGTTCTAAATCTTTGCTCAGTGGTTTAGCCCCTTTTGCCTACGATATATTAGTAGAAGTTAGATTAAAAAGGCCATTATATGTACCATCAGCTGCAATAAATACAACTTTGAGTTTGATTTCTGAAAGTAGCTTTTGATATGTATGTATAACCAATTCTTCGTTATCTTTAAGAACTCTCGGTGTTGGCTACTCTGTTCAGTCTTTAATACACAAAATGCAAACTTAAACCTCTCATTTAAATGAGAATTGTTTTTTTATATACCTTTTAATGCAAAAAATATGCCAAAATGATTTGAACATATGCTGAAAGGTAATTTTACTGAAGCATGCTAATCAACTCATAAAAAACCATATGCTTTGTTCATTTGGACATTTTGGTATTTATAGCACAAATATGATAGCTAAGAATGCTATATCTTTGCAAATTTTATAAAAGATAATTATTTAAAAATAAGATAAATTCTGTACAACTTAGGGTAATATTCACTAATCTTTCTAAAAACTGGCAAAGTCTACATTTATATTCCTTATTGACAATTTAAAGTTTTTACTAATCATCATTGGTTTTGCACTAAGATGAAAATGGTATAACCTAGTCACTACCTCATACATTAATGGTCATTATAGCAAAGAAAGGGACACAGCTGTATTTGCCACTGCTTTGGAGGTCTTAAAATAGTAGTGTATAGCAAGAACCTAAAATCAGTTTTTAGCCTCCTTAGCTCACTTTTGGTTTTTAATTGACTTCAAAAATCTATCGTAGTTTATCGGAGATATAATTCCAAATTTGGCCCATATTCTTGTTTCAACATGAATTACATTCTGCTGTCATTATAAAAACTGGATATAATACCTTCTGTGTCTTTTGACATTTTCTTCTAAAGTTTTCCTGATTTAACACATTTTTTTTAAGTAATCAGTACAATATAAGGTAGTGCTTTTTTAAGGAAATGAAAGTAAAACGATTCAACTGTCTAGTTTTAAGTGATGTAAATTTGTTTAAAAAAATTCAAAATGTTTCCTTAATTCATTTATTGATGGAACGCTTACTTTCACATACTTGGGCACATATAACATTTTGTGGTATGAGATAATAAAAGAATTATGCCCCTTTAAATAAGTATTTTTCTAATTATCTGTGTATTTAAAGATTATCCTAATTAGGTCTTGTTGTTATAAAGCTGCCTCACTCATAAGGTTATTTTGAGGATTAAATAAATACCATATATAGAGAATCTAGCACAGTGCATGGCAAATACTCAATGTTTGAACAAACTAATTTCCTTCATCTTACTACCTGCCTCTCTAGTTTTTGTTAAATTATAACAACCAGAAATTAGCTAACCATGAGAGCTGTTTCATTTGTTATTGATAATCAGAAACCCCCCCATATACACAAACACACACACCCACACACACACACACACACACACACCCTCTCTCCAAGGAATTCGGAGTATTTAAAAACTCCTCATAGAGCCAATAGAAAATTGACCTGATATATAAAATATTTTGGGCTAAACTAATCTTTTCTGTTGTATGTGATCTACTTTATCTTATCTTGACTTTGAACCATATTATGCTACACAATATAGAAGGTTTCTATTTATAAACTTTATCCCTGTTACCGTGAATAGGAATTTTAAAACTTTACCCCAGAGAAAATACAAGCCCGTTTTGTTTGCCTTCTGTAGAAGGCCTTCTCCATTGCCTTTGTGATACCACTTTGGACTTGTAAATAGAGGGCTTCATATGAACAGCCTTTTGGGACCCAGCTTTCTCATGACTAAAGGAATGTATGTACCTCTGATCAGTGCTGACCTTATAGGATATAGACTTTTTTTAGAGTCCCTAACAATCCTGTCTTAAAGGAATACCACATAACTTGAAACTTTATAGACAACTGAGTTAAAATGATGTCACAGTTACAGAAGGACATACTCTTGTTTCCAAACCATCCCCTGGTAGCATCTCCTTGCCCACTGTTGTTGAGATGTCCCAGTTCATTTGCACTCTTGACCATAGAGAATTAATTATCTGGGAATGACTTGACTTGCTCTTTTCTCCAGAGCAAATAATAATGAGGACTACTGATTTTTGTGGCCATAAATTTTAGATATATTGGTATAATTAATCCTTACAACATTCCTGTGGCTTTAATATTATTTACTATTACTATTGTTATCATTTTTTACAATAAAAACATTGAGATAATGAGCGGAAAAGAAACTTGATTGAAGTAACACAGAGACCCAAAGGAGATTTATTTTATTTTATTTTTTTAAAATATTTTATTTATTTATTTGACAGAGATAGAGACAGCTAGCGAGAGAGGGAACACAAGCAG
>NW_023248837.1:0-4768 GCF_002007445.2 Ailuropoda melanoleuca | reverse complement strand
CAGAGCCTGCATTCTTAAGCAGTAGCTACTAGGCTTTCAGCTTCCTGGCAATAAAAGCAAAGTGATTTATAGTTATCAGTGCCCATAATACACATAATAATGATATTCTCTGATCTGTGAGGACACTGTTACTATCAGCCCTAACTATCATGCTGTTATTAAGATATAAGTTCTACGTAAATAATAGCAGTCAAGGAGCTCTATAGCACTCACAGCTCACGCAGAACTGTTTTCGCTCCCCCGCCCATACTCAAAATTTGGGCAAAGATACCCAGAACCTATAAACAATCTTCTATTGTTTGCATTAGCTTCCTATCGCTGATGTAACACATTACCACAGACTTGGTGATTTAAACAATACAAATTCATTATCTTACCCTTCTGGAAATCAGAAGTCTGACTCAGGTCTCACTAGGCTAAAATCAAGATGTCAGCAGGGATACGTTCCTTCTGGTGGCTCTAAGGAACAATCTGTCTCCTTGCCTTTTCCAACGTCTAGAGGCCACCCTCATTCCTTGGCTCCTGGCTCCCTTCTTCCATCTTCACAGCCAGCAACAGCAGATAGAGATGCTTCTAGAAATGCTATTTCTCTGGTTTTCTCTTTTGCCCACCCAGATAGCCCAGGATCATCTTCCAGATCAGCTGTTTAGTGATCTTACTGACTTCTGCAACCTTAATTCCCTTTGCCAAGTGACATATTCACACACCTGGGGGGATGAGGACAGGATGGTTTGGAGGTCGTTATTCTGCTGACCAGAAGAGCTAACACTTAATAAACATTTTATGTGGAGGTAAATACCTGAAAATAAGTAACAATGATAATAGTGAAAGAGCAGTAAAGTTAATATACGCAGAACACTGGCTGGAGAACTATTCCTTTAAAAAGAAACTACTGATTATACTGGGCTGCTCAGTTACACACATTATCTCCTTTGACCAGAAATGACATAGGCATCAGGCAGAGCCAACCGGGAAGTGTTGATCCCACTTTCTGGTGATAGTCTTAGAGTATCTACAACATTCCAGATGTCTGGTGACCACTAAACATAATTATTTGTATATTCTAGTTGATATAGCTGAAGTATTCTTGATTGTCCCAATAGCACAGTATGAAAGCAAAGTGAGTCCGAGCAATAATGTAAGTATGCTAAAATTATCTGAAACTTTGCTAGTTTAAGATATTTGAAAACTTGGTTAATTTGATCAGTCTTTAGAATTCTACCAGAGTTTTATATTATTGACTAATGTCAAATTACAGATTTTAGAGACTAAGCTAAATATTGATTTTTTCACTTGAGTTCCAAGAGATTCACCAATGACCCCAGTTGTTACATTTAACTTGGGAAGCTTCATAACAGTGATCAATTTACTGGTCATAACTTTTTGATCTACAAAAGTTATCTGAGCTTTACCTTTAGTTTTTGAACAGGACATCTTTATTCAAGAAACCTGAAAATTATAATATCAAATGATCCTTTCTATATTTTACCCAAATTGAATGCAGTAACTTGGTCTGTTTGTATTCTTAAAGGGGATTTCACTTCAACAAAACCTTTGGAAACCAATGACTAGAGGTATGCTTCTTATTGTTGCTAGCATGTTGAAAATAATGTCTAGTCCATGTTTCAGCTTATTCAATGTTAACTCTGAATGCAGCCTTTTAATATAAACATAAGATTTAACATATAGGAAGAAATCTCCACAATTCTTGGATTCTACTAGTTTGATGTATGGCCAAAAGCAAGGATTCTCAAGTTTCATTTAAGAATCCTTTTTTTTTTTTTTCATCCTGGAACCCAAATCCTGGTAGAATATATGGGGGTGGATCTGGTAATAGCTGGAGACAAATTAATATATGCAATAAAACCAAAAATCCCTTAAAAGGAGGAAAAATGTGAAATCGCATAATTTGGTGGTTAGCCTTCCCATTCGTGTGTACTCCACATAAACACTGGTAGGCTCATGCACACCTGGGAAATGCCGTCAAACCTGCAGAAAATATTAAATTTACAATGGCACTATAGATTCTGCTTTTATTAAATACAAACACAACAATATAAATGTTAAATAAGTTTTAATCAAACGATACCAACCACTGAATGCTCTAAACATTTTAAACATTTGAAGAAAATGCATATTTAAGTGTTCATCTTAATATTGGCAAAACTGCAACTTTAAACAGTATGTTACTTTAAAAAGTAATCCATTAAAGAAATTTGTAGGACATAAAATAAGGCTTTGAAAATTGTTGGAATTTACACTTTAACCTAATATAACAGAACTTACTACAAAAAAACAAAAATAAGCAACATGGTGACTAAGCGCTTTACCAAAGCATGCATGGGTTCACTCTTCTTAGTGAAAATAGGGAAAATACACCTAAATGTTTTATACTAAAGTCAAAATGCATTCAATGTATCGGAGCATTAATTTAATTGTCTTGGAAGTCTAAAAATATACACATTTCAAAATGTTATGTATCTATGAATTCAAATTCAGTTTAATTATCTGTTATCCTGTGGTCCAATTAAGAATCTTAAGATAACTGAACACTGGAACTAAGAACTTCAGGTAAAATTATATTTTTCACATATGGAAATTATTTAATAGACTCTGAAACAATAAACGTTCTCTTGGTCACTATTTTTAAAAACCGATTTAACAAAAATTTTAAAAACAGACATGAGCATTTTTTCTAACCCAAAAGCTTGAAGTCTCTAAGTAACAAGTTTGAAATATAAAGTTTATAAACATTAAAATTATCTTTTGTTTGTAATATAGAGAAGATGGTAATATTGTAGAAACAACAGCTGCTAGATGTGAAGGGAAGGCTATAAAGTAGAATATATGCAGCTAAATCCACTTATTAAGCCTAATTAAAGCACAGCATCTTGCTATTACCACAGTTTTTTCCTAAGTGGTATAGAACATTCTCTGTAGGACGGAACTCATGCTTTCCAAGGAAATTCTATATAGATCAAGAAAAGAAGGGAGAAATCAATGGTAAAACATACTGATTATACTAAATTCAATATTCCACAGAAGTATACACAGAAGTCCCCCCTTCTCTGGGCTCTTACTTTCCGAGGTTTCATCACCTGCAGTCAACTGGGGTCCAGGAGCAGGAGCAGACGACCATCCTTCTGAAGTACTATCAGAAGGTCAGTGGTAGCCTAATGCTACGTCACCCGCTACATCACTCATCTCATCACGGGAGCATTTTACCATCTCACACCGTCACAAGAAGGCTAGGGACAGCGTATTTTGAGAGAAATACCACATTCACATGCCTTTAACACTATATTGTTTTATTAGTTGTTGTTACTCTCTTACTGTGCCTAATTTGCAGATTAAACTTTGTCACAGGTTTGTGTGTATAGGAAAAATCACAGTATATATGTAAGGTCTGGTACGATCTGTGGCTTCAGGCCTCCACTGGCAATCTTGGAAGTTGTGCCCTGAAGATAAGGGGGGACTACTGTGGTTATTTATCAGTACACTCTACTACTAAACCAATCATTGTCATTAAACTCATTTTTCATATTTATGAATATAAAAAATACTCATTTACATTAAACTCCATCCCCCGACTGAGCATATCACTAAACTCTACCACTACATCAAAACAGAACCAGGCCACTGGATACTATACATACAGAGAACTGTTCTGACTGTTCGCGCAGAGAAAACCAGATGGTCCTTGTGGTAAAAATGTGGCATGTCTTGAACAGAAAATCACTTAAGTGAGACGTTAAATCTTTTTTCACTGGGAAGAACCTCGGCTGGTATCATACAGGTAGACTCACAAACTGGTTTATTAATGAATATCTACGATATGAAAATCATTATTCTAAAGACAAATATGTCCAGTATAATACAGATGTCGCCCTCCATAACAAAGGTCTGGTGGGTTTGTCTGCAGCCCATAATAAAATATTTGGGTTCCCTAAGTGTAGGGTTCTTCCTGTAACATAACCCGTTGTACGTGTGGTGTCAGCTTGCCCTCACTGGGTTGCCCTAGGAGCGTGAGGCTCGAGGAATGAGGCAAGAAGATAATATTCTGGCTACTGCTATTGCTGTGGGAAAAAAAACTGTTTTGTCTCTGTCCCAGGAGGCTCATGTCATTTGCCAGCATTAATGAAATTATGGCAAGTTAACTTGTTAGTTTGTACATAAAATAACATCTCAAACCCTGAGATTTCTCATGAAGAAAAGATGTGACATTTTATTTCTTGCTTGTTCAAAATTTTATCATGTGTGGGTGGTGAATTTTATCAACTACTCTGCATCTACTGAAATAATAAGGTGATTTTTCTCCATTGTTTTCTACATGAGTAAATTACATTGATTTTCAAATGTTAAATGAATCTTTCATTCCTGAAATAAAGTCAAGTTGGCCCTAAAGTATTATTCTTTTTACAAATTGTTGGACTCAGTCTGCTAATATTTTTAAAAGAATTTTTGCTTCCAAGTTCATGAGATTGGTTTATAATTTTCCATTCTTGGAATGTTATTGGTCTGGTTTTGGTATCTGACTATACTGATTTCACTGGAAAACTTCAGACTGATATTCCTTCTTCCTTAAATGTTTGGGGAATTCATTAATATAGCCATCTGAGCCTGGATTTTATTTTGTGGGAAGAGTTTTATTTATGATTCAATTTCTTTAATAAATACAAGACTAGTAAGGTTTTCTTTTTCTTTTTTCTTTTTTAAGATTTTATTTATTTATTCGACAGAGATAGAGACAGCCAGCGAGAGAGGGAAC
>NW_023248836.1:0-8704 GCF_002007445.2 Ailuropoda melanoleuca | reverse complement strand
AACATGCCTTTGAGTCTTCAAATTCAATCCACTCCCATAGACACCTACCCAATGGAAACATCTACCCAATGGAAACATCTACCCAATGGAAACTACTCTGGGTGAAGTCACCAGCGGCTTTCCTGTGGACAAATCCAATGGATGCTTCTGAGTACGTATCTAACTTGTCAGTTGCAATCAGCACACCTGCCTACTACTTCTGTTTTGAAATACTCCATCTCGTGACACTTAGGAGACCACGAATCTCAAGGGCTCCTTATTCCTCCCTGGCAGCTTTTTTCCAATCTTCAGAGATACACTTTCGAATAAATGTTATCTGAACCAAGCAATCAAAAACAACCATCTCGGCAAAATCTCTCTCTGGAAATATCACAGCTAGTGATTAAACTCTAAACATCCTCCTTTATTCACCACCACATACCACCATGACTCATTCAGAAGCCAACTTTATCGTACGCAGACAGTAAATGACATATTTGATTCAACATTATTCTGAGGTGGGCTCCCTTATGTGTCCCTCAGGAGGTCTCCCTTGTGTGTCCCCCATTCCCAGTTATCCCCTCATCTATCACCTAGATTTTGAGAACCCACAACCTTAATAGGGCATTGCCCACTGTGGATTTGCAACAGGCTTAACTCCCTTTACTGCTTTGTTGGTCTGGTGTCACTGGTGTCACCGTTACACCGGACTGTGTTCTATACACCTCTGGAGGCAAGCTTAAAGGCTGGCATAAGTGAATAACCTTTTTCTTCCCTCTCTGAAGGAGAAATCCAGACATGTGTGCTAAATAGGACGTTCTTCAAGACCCAAAAGAAAGCTCCTAGGAAGTTAAATTCTTTAAGGGAAACCAATTCTTGGCACCTTCTGAACTCAGAGCACAAAATCTTCCCTCAGGTTGGCAGCTCTCTTGAAGCACCCCCTTCCTCCAGCTCCAGCTCCCCCACAGAAGCAGCCATGCACTTTTTCAAGACCCACCGAGAACTCAGAGAGTGATCCCCCTCAGGATTCCTCCCCATCCTAGCTTCTTAGAGTCCATTTTCCCAAATTCCGGACACTCAGAGTGGAATGTGACCAGTGACCAGAGTGGAATGCTGGCTCCTAGTTTTCCAATCCTCATACAGTTGTCCCGGGGAGCAGGCTTTGTGTCTGTGAGTCTCACGACCCCCTCAGGGTAGGGAACGGCTCTTCATGCTGGGTCTCCACGCAGTGTTTCACCAGCTTGAGTTGCACAGATGCTTATTTTTTTCCTCAAAAATTTTTCATGTTTTAACTTTCCAACCTGTTTGCTACAACACATATGAATTCTCAGAGACTGTGCAGTTTGAGCTTAGACTGTGGAAAAACATAACTCACCAACAGTGACACATAGCAGCGTTGACCTTCCGTCCATTTCCGTGTGATGCCCTTCAGACTGGCTGGGACTGAGGAAGAAGTCACACACCTCCCAGCGGGTTTTGCCTTAGGCTTATGAGGGAAGCTGGATGTGACCTGTCTAGCGAGTTCTTTCAAAATGTTAGCCAAGGTCCGTAAGATTCTTTAGGTTCTATCTCTAGGCAGTGCTAATTCTGTCAGCTACATAAATGAAATTGCACTTTCATGACGGTTTAATGTCTGCTTTGCCCACTTATTTGTGAGAACCTTGAAGACACATGTGGTGTCACTTTGCCCTGTCGTATCCTCAGTTCATAGCAATGCTTGGTGCACCATGGATGCTCAACATTGAATAAGTTAATGGTGACGTCTGGAAGCCTCTAGATGATGCGAATACTACCCGAGCAGGAGGCTTGGATGCCCGTCTATAATGACAGACCATTCCAAGGAGTACATTTACAGCCGCAGGTAACAGCGGTACCAGGCTTCAAAAAAAAATCACTGCGTAAATCAGTTTTCTCTCATGGGCCACCCATGCCCATGATGAAACAAGAGACCTAGAAACAGCTGTCAGAGTATACATTTAGACATCTGGGAAATGCAAAGTTGCACTAGAAGTACCAAAAGTATGGAAGAGAGTTATCCAGACATGGCCACAGTTAAATGACCATCGTATCCTAGAACCTGTGAGACAATACTTACTAACAATAGTGAGAGTTTTATGATCATCGTTGAGCCATGAGTAAGTGGTGATTACCCTGAGAGTGCTGGAGGCCTCACTCTGCATTAAGGGCGCTGAAGGATTGCTTAAACTTCCCTATCACAGGCAGCTCTTTGCAGAAAGCCAAAGTCTTAAAAATAAAACTCTAACTTTGGGAAGGAGAGAAATCATCAGGCCCTCCAATTAGACTCCGAACAAAGCAGACTAAAGGTTATCCTATGTGAGAAAGTTCTGGACAGACCTGGCAATATACCAGACACTTCCCAGTTTTCTACTTATTTTGGTAATGGCACATCTTTGCTAAGTGCTGCCACTGAGGTAAAGATGACAAGTGCATCCCTGGTGGGATCCATGCATCATACTTCACTCCTGCACACATAACCCTGGAACATTTAGGAATCTGTAGTTGAGACATTGTAAAACCGTGGCTCAAATGAAAATCATGAGCAATACTAACAGTGGATGGCGGATTGTTATCTCGTATACCCTGGATTCTTTGACCATATCCCAGGAAGCCTGAAAATTCCGAATAGATAACTATTCCATGCAGGTAAAACAAAGGGGAGGTCGAGAATACGATGTAACCTCTTTCAACTTTATCCAGAAATTTTCCCAAGAGTCCAGTTAATTATAAAGTCATGCCAATGACAACGTTCAGCATACTTGCCTGCCATTTTTAACAGCGTATGTATTAATTTTCAGCGAGAGTTCTGGAGCGGTCTGCTCTGAAATTTAAAGCAACTTCTGCCTCAATTGTACGTGTCAGGATATGCAGATGTCAAAGCACTGAACTAGGGCTCCAGTCTTAGGTGTCTCTTGCCACCGGCGGTTATATGAAGCCTCTAAGGGAACCAAGGCTATTCTCTATTGTACTGTCAACAACAAGGCAAACCGGGAAGCAGTGGCATTAATACGAGATACAAGTGGCCGCAAGACCAAGTCACCAATAACAAAGCCCCAAGACTTGGGAAGTCCTCTGGCCCTGAAGACTTCTTTTCCATGAGGTATTCTTACTGGACCTGTCAGGCACACAAAATGAGCCCCGATAGCCACCTCAGCGAGGCCCTGTTGAAGCAGGGTATCTGCTCCCAAGAAGCAAAACCAAAAGGGTCACTAAATCACAATCTCAGACAATACGACCAAATATGGATTCCAGCCTCTCAAATTTCGATGTGCATGTGTATTCCCGGAGTTGTTGTACAGCGGAGTGGCAGGTCTGGAGTGAGCCTGAAGGCCTGGATTTCTGCATTGCTAACAATTTCCCAGGTACTACTGGTGACGCTAACCCATGGCCCACTTCTGAGTAGCAAGGCTGTGAAGGGCTGGGAAGCTGTCCCAGAACTCATTCTGGTTAGCAGCCCTGTGAAGTCAATTGCTCTTTGAAAAAAAAAACCTTTGGTCTGATCATTAAATCTACAGGCAGAGCTGTAAACTAGGTTACAACAACTTATTTAATGAGAGCCTAATAGCAACATTGAAGAACTTCCACCATGCTCCTGAAAGTCCTGATTTCCTTGGCTACCCATTAGCATCTTTGAAATCAAAGGCATAGATATATAAGCCATTCTAGTATTATAATATCCAATTTGAATTAAATTCAACTTCACGTGAAAAGACCAGCAGGTGGTAAAAGGGCCAGGCGTTCAAGAAAGTGTTCTGAGACAAGGCCCTGGCAATGCAGGAACCATCATGTTGCCACATCAGTTCTACGTGCGGTCATTTAGAGAACCCACCCTCACGCCAGTGGCACTAGAAAGAGTAAGGGCGATATCACCCCCATCTGAAGCTTAGAAGTGAAAAGAAATGTACATATAATAAATAACGGCAGTCAGAAGTCAACCATAAAAAGGATAGAGTTTTCTCTGTGAAGGTGCTATGCTTGATTTGAGGTGAATTAAACTAACAGAGTCCATGCCCCTGAGAAGTTTATAATCTACGATCAAAAAGGCTAGAGCTACTGCCTTTGCTGTCCAAAGAAATAAAGAGGTTAAATTCTCTGTCACAGAGAACATCTATGACACCGCTTAGGGGAATTTACAAGAAAGCAAAGCAAGATTGAATTGCTGTATGAAGAGATCAGTGAGTACGATTGTATTCCTCTCTCCTCTCACTCAGGAAATCATTGTTCCCTTTCATCTTCATCACTGATCCTGGCCAGCAAAACTGGAATACCTTGAAGGCAAATGCTTTTTATCCACTAAGAAAAGCCAGTGGTGCTTTTGGAACCCTGGGTGGTCCTCTGAAACACATCTGGATCTCATCACATTCAATTGCTTTAAAGATTCACATGGGTGAAAACAACAGGAACCGGTACAACTACTGGCCCATGACTCCAATGGTAATAAGCTGCAAAGTTCAGCGGCAGCTCTGCTCCACATGGCAAAGTGCAGAGGGGCTGCTAGTAGCCATCGGCCCCTTCAGCGACAGGATTTCAATACATGGCTTAAAAACCAAAGCTAGTTAGGTGAGCAGGCTAAGACAGGAGGGGCATCCTAAGAGTAATTATTTAAACACCACTAATTAGACCATTTTATGGAGGCCAAAATTATTTCCAACCTCCAATTAGTTTAAACAATATTTAATATGAAATTAATTTATGAGAAAACACATTTTATTTAGCTTAATATGCAGGTTTTACCCTATATATACCCCTTTGAAACAATTTTTACAGAGAGAAACTTATGGCCATATGTTTCTTTACAAACCAGTGTTTGGTCCCCTGGAAACTGGAAATTATTCATTAGAAATGTAAAAATCTCTTAAAGAAAATAAATCGAATGGATCTCATCTGTGCAAGGCTGTTTCTCTTATCTCTCCACACCCAGGCTCGTAGAAGCATTATTACCCAATTATGTCGCCTATTTCTCCCCTGACTCTCATAAAAGATTCCTAGCTTAAATGCAAACATTTTAATTCAGTATGTCTCTAAATATTTATTTCATACATTAAAAGGCTTTAGGCTTAGAGTACAAATAATACTTATATAACACTTTTTATCCAAGTGTCTAATACTCTTAACATGTCAAATGAACATGACACAGAACACCATCAGAATGAAAAACTGGTCCTCTTCTCTCCTTACACTCATGATGGTTACCATCATTTTTACTGAACCAGGATGGACATAGCACTGTGCTTAATGGACATAACACTATGTCCATAACACGATGGACATAACACACTGGTGTAACTTGACTTTTATATCCCCTTTACGAAAATGGTGTTAGAATATAAATAGATAGGACTGCTCTGTGTTGTCCCCAGTGACTTCCAGACTCTTTGATCTGTGACTATCAGCTTCATTCCCAGGTGCCCATTTCTTCTCTGTCCCACTAGTGACTTTGATCACTGTGTGCTTCTGGTTTGGGGATCCACTGCTCCTACTGTTTAATTGGCTCTTGTGTGTCTGTCTTGCTTTTGGCTTGCTGCTTGTCTTGACTTTGCCTTCCGTCACTTGCAGAGCTCAAGGACTCCTAATTGTCTACACCCTGAGTTGGCCATCAGCTTCCTCAGTTCTGTCTGATCTGTTTCCAGCCTTGGCCATACCCTCATGTCAAGCATCTTGTCCTCTTCGTCACAATCTAGCCATGGTGTTGACAGATGAAGGGCTTTAGCACGCGTTTCTCAGCAAGGAAATCGCAGGACAAAGAGTTTGTAATTAAAAGCAATTGAACAGCAGGTTGCACATTGGAGGCACACAGAGTGCAAGTCTGGTATACCTGCTTCTCGAATCTTAACCACCATTTCTACCAACTCCGGGTGGTGAATGATGTTTTCATTCATACACAGAAAACAACAGTGTTAAAGAGGTTTGTTTCAAGCTAGCTCAGAAATTGTGATCCTATAAAGTCAAAACAATGGATTTCCAAATGTTAAATTAGCATCAGGCATCCATTAATGTAATTTGATGGACAGCATTTAGGTAAAGCCTAGTAGATCCGTTCGATTATCTCCAATGCCGAGTACAGTGGGATTCAATCATTCTCTCCACCAAGAGAATATGCTAACTGCCATGTCAAATTACTCACCTTCCGCAGAGAAAGAACTTCTCCAGGAAGCTCGAAAAGTATTTCTAGTTCTATATGGCACTGAATTTGTATCATAAAAAGGGTAAGGGAATTTTTTTTACCTTCTTTTAGAAAAGTCTATTATAGTACTCAATGCTGTGATTAGAGAGATGGTGACTTAAATCTCTTGAATATAAAAAGAGAGGAAGACAGCCTTTGGCCATAATCACTGCCTCGCTGCTCTGGTGAAACAGGAAACTCAGAAAGATTCCTCTCATCTTAGCTCTTGACTTAGGAAAGAAAAACTTTGATCTCATATACCTGCATCAGACTTCTGGGTGTATTATGGACATTTTCACCTCACTATATAAACCAGAGAGGAGGTTTCCAGAGATGCAGAAAGATAACAGGGAATATTAAAGGAACTTTATATTTCATATCCAGGAAGGAGTCTGGCTAATAATTTAATTCCTGGGTTTCTACCAATGTCTCACACACTTTCTCCCTCATTTACCCAGGCAAATGTACTATATCTCATGAGATCAGTTTATGAATAATGTGACCACCCCTATTTATAAATGATAGCTTTAATTTTGTTCATTCAATATTGAGTATTTTTTTTATTTTATAATTTTTGAAAGTGTGTCCTCGTTCCACTATTTATAGGTAAACATAGAAAACATGAAGATCTTTCAAAGCAGTGTGTAAGAGAAAGAGTTAAGGGTAACGTAGGAGTCCTGCCAAGTTTTCTCTTCATTAGGTAGGAAGATCTATAACAGGTTAATTACACACATCATGAATACCCATTTATCAATAGCCTTTTAGAAGAACTCTCCTAAAAAGATTTTACAGTAAAACAAAACAAAACAAAACAACCCAGAACATTCAAGGCAACAATGCAGCTAATTATTAGGACAACCGCCAACTTAACCTTACTTTAAAATATATCTTTAATGAGTCGCCAAAGATGCGCAAAAATGATTAGTGATGATATGCAAATACCAAGTGTTGGGAGGGCAGGCATCCAGTCGTATTTATCGTGAATGCCCCAGATGCCTAATTTAACAGCAGCAAGTTCAATGAATGTTGGTTATATATTGAATGGATGAGTCAATTAGTTAGTAATCATTTATATTCTGATTGAAACAGGCAAATGATTTAAACTGTAACTGGAGAGAAATCACTAAGTTACCTAACTTAGATTGCAGTTAAGTTATCCAAGTGAAAACCTTTTAGACTTTTAGTGCATATGTCCTCAGAATCACAGCTCCAAATGGCTCTCCTGCTATTTCACTTGGTGCGAAGACCACTATCCAAGAAGATATTAGAGCCTCTGGTTCTAATCAGCATCAGTCTTTATTTGTTTTTATTGTGATTTCTTTCCCAATAGAAAATTAATACATTTACACCAGAGAAATGAGAAAATACAAAAATCAACAGTAAGTAAATAAAAATCACTCACAGCCCTAGGAAGGACACTCTGCAATTTATTACAATACGCTAAATCCGTTTCCTGTTTATTATCATTTGACTGTTTTACAGAGAGATCAAATAATACACAGTGTTTTGAAATGTGCCTTTTATATAGCAAACATACATGTTATGAAATATTATTCTACAATATTTTAACTCAGTACATAACATTTCATGCCTAAATGTACTGTTATTTTTAAAAATTCCTTTTGATAAATTCTAAGGTTATTTCAATGTTCTGATATGATAAATAAATTTTAAAATCTGAAAATATGTCTAAATATTTCTTTAGGCTATCTCTTAATAAATAGAGTTGTTTGGTTGACAATTTTAATAAATATTACCAAATTGCTCTCCAGAAAATTTGCATCAATTTGCCATCTTCCTGAAAGTTCATAACATTTCATTTTTCACCTCACTGTCATGAAGAATGTGTACCATTCATTTTCATCATTCTCAATTTGACTAGTCACGTACATTGCTGTAAACATCAGCAATGTGTACATACGCTCATCTGTGTTTCTGTATCTTCTACAGAGAAATTATTACCTGTATCCTTAACCCACTGTTTCTATTGATGTGGGGTTTTTTCTTATTGATTTGTGGAAGTGTTTTAAACATTAAAGATATTAATATTTTGTTTGTCATCTATACAGAAATTAGTTTTACACTTAAGAAATTTTCTCACTCCCAGTTTTTTATGGTAAGTAGGTCATCAGTTTGGTAAAGTTTGTGCCCAAAAGACATTAGGGCATTGGCCTGGTTATCAGACGTTGTCGGCTTTGCACCAATGAAACTCATATTTGTACCATAATTTGAGATGACTGAGGACCCATCACAAAATGCAAGGTGGCCTCTTGGGGCCATCCAAATAGGCACTTTAAGCCGTAAGAATGACCTGTATATATCCTCTCCCATTTTGTAGGTTGTCTTTTGGTTTTTCTGACTGTTTCCTTTGCTGTGCAAAAACTTTTTATCCTGATGAAGTCCTAATAGTTAATTTTTGCTTTTGTTTCCTTTCCCTTTGAAGATGTGTCTATCAAGAAATGGTTGCAGCCAAGGTCAAAGAGGTTGTTGCCTGTGTTCTCCTCTAGGATTTTGATGGATTCCTGTCTCACATTTAGGTCTTTT
>NW_023248835.1:0-7661 GCF_002007445.2 Ailuropoda melanoleuca | reverse complement strand
TTTTTTTAATTAGAATAGTGGCTAAAACAGGCTCAAGAGGATACTGTGACAGAGAGAAATTGTAGGTTCAGAGGTTTCCTGAGAGGAGTCATATGCGTAGGAAGAGAGGTGAGGTAACACTCATACAGAAACAGGACCAGAAGAAAATAAAATAAAAATAAATGGCATATACTTGAAACTAATCCAACACTGTATGTTAACTATACTGGAATTAAAATTAAAAACTTAATTTAAAAAAAATGGCAATGAGCCAAATAATTGTGCCATCCTGCTAGATTAAACAACAACAAACAAAACTGGATGGGGGTATTATGAGATGAATTTTTCATACGTTATATTGGTAAGTACAATTTAATAAAAAGCCATTATCACCAGTTTTAGTTAATTAGCATTTAAAAGTAAAACAACATTGCTAAAATTTTGTTTTTATCTTAGAAAGACTGTATTACAATTAAACTAACGGTGTAGTCGCCCAAACGAAAAAGCTTTATAAGCCTGTAATCATGACTCACCCCTAACTATTCCTTGCTAGAGAGCCCAAGCAAAGAGTGGTCTGGAAAAAGAAAGATACAATGGACATGCTGTTTGGACCCTCAGAATTGCTGAGGGAAGCTTAAAAGTAGGACAAACACTATCAATTTCTTACAGCTTTTTGTTAGATCTAGATATATGTTTCTGATCTAGATTATTTTGAGAAACTCTTAGATGGAGTAGAGCATTAACAACTTGGCATCAACTTAACAGAGTCTGACCTGGTAAGGACACTGTGCCTGTTAACTAAAGTGTCCTAAAATCCTAGTTTCAAGAAAAAAAATCAATTATTATGTCATATCTGTAAAACAATAAAATGTCCTAGGATTCCCAGTATTCCAGTTTGTAAATAATATCTTCTAGACACTATTTCTCATGCCCAGATGGCACATAAATATTCTTTGTCAGACCAAGGGACCTAAATTTTAAAGTTAAACATATGGACATGGTTTCATGAACCTAAGATTTTCTGAAGAAAATGTGCCTCTGTTTGCATGCCTGCACAAGTTCTAAATTCACATCCTTATCTAATTCTTAGTGTCTCACTAAACATGTACATCTTAGCTGTTGTTTTAATTTTAAGGTATTTTTATGAATACAATGAGCTAACAAACATAATTTATTATGCGTTTAGGTTGTGATCACTAAAATATTTATCTGGGTAATCCAGAACTGGATAGATTCATATCTTAACTTGCTGATAATTTTAGGAAAGTTTTCCAACCCTCCCTCACCCCCAGGATAATGCTGTCCCCCTCCCAGCCATTACTCTTTCCTTTTTCTTTTTTTCTCCTCTTTCATATTTCTTGTTGCTACTATTTTGTTTTGCCTAGAACTGTTTTCTTATTATTGAATGTCACTTTCAATTGAGAATAACTCCTCGAAGATTCTGCTTTTTATGCTTCATGTCAGCCACAATAACCTAACATCGCTCTATATCTATATCTACACAACCTAAGTAGAATTGGAATTGACCATCAGATTCTGTGTATTCTGTTTGCGGGAGCCTGTCATCAATCCCTGCAAGTAATGTGGCTTGTATTTCAGGAATTCTGCCAGTCACATAAGCTACCAATGAATTTTCCAGGCACAGCTATTTCTAAAGCTGTTTATGAAGAGGCATTGACTATATCCTGATGATTGTACATGATTATAAGCTCATATTTTGAGATGGAAGTATGTGTTATGCTCTATGAATCATTACTATTCATGATAACAAGAATAACACTACCATCCAATGATACAATAATAAAAAATGATTCTGGTTTATTCTTTGGAACTTAAAGTGACTCATTCAATTCTCAGGATGGCTAATAAATACTTGTAAAATATGTGCTAATTTAGTCTATGAATAAGAAGTGCTATATAAATGTACGATAATCAAATAACAATAACAATACTGTGTTCACAAGTTAATGAATAATGAACTATGAAAGAACGGACTTTTCAGTTTTAAAATTAGGTTTAGAGTTTTTGTTTTTTGTTTTTTCCTTCATGTAAGAAAGGGCAAAACTAAAAATTAGTTTTTATACTGAAGTGCAATCCATTAAAAATTGAATTTTCACACTTTGAAATTGGGGACTTCACTGCTGCTGAAAATGGCATTAATATGATAATGATATGCTAACTGAGAATCTTTCATTCCTTGTTTCCTTTAACCTAAGTGTATATGATTTTCTTTACTTTTTCTCTCCACCTTGTGTAGGCAGTAACTCTAAAATCTTTAAAGATTCAGTGACCCAGTGATCACTATATTGTTCTAAACACACTGGCAACCTGAGTCAAGACCCCATCTGATATACATTCTCTGAGTCTTTGGCAGAGTGAAAGATGAACAAGGTGCTGTCAAGAAGTTTACTCCCAGGAGAGGGAGAGAGAGACAGATGTAAAATCACTTGGATACACAGTATACTTGAATTTTTCTATCAAAGAGGACCTCATTTATAATTTTCTGGAACACTCTGTTACAGCTCTTCTCTTTCTTCCCAAGATCTTTTCACCCCAAAGCTACTCAGGAGTGCTCACTTTCCAGACGTGGAGTCCTTGTCCTCTGTCTTTGCTGCTCCCCCCCTTTCCATTCCTTTGCTCCTTAAATTGACCCAGCTGCTCTCTTGGAAATGAGTAGACCTTCTTCAGGAAGTAAAAGTGCAGAGAAAATTACTAGGCAAATACAGACTTGTCTTCGGCAGATGGGATGAAGTAAAAGGCAAGAAATTTTTACATGAATGATATTGCCCTGTCACTTATGAATAACTCAAATATAATCTCCAAGAGTGAGAGCTCTGAGGCCTGGAATGCCTGGATCCATGCAGCTGCTCGCCCAATCACTGTTTGAATGCCCTTGGACAAATGTCTTAATATGACTTCTTGGCAAATAGATGTATCTATTTTAAGATGTATATATAAACACATAGTTTGTATATTATAAATGAATTTAATATTTGAATAAATGAATATAATATAAATGTAATAAATATAATATTGAATATAATGATATATGAATATATATCATTGTGACATATAATGACTAGAATAATGAACCTAATTAGAATATCTAACATAGGACTATTGTACAATTAGATAAATAATTACATATTATATCAGTACATTGCTGATCACATGGTAACTGCTCAATAAAAATTTGCTATCATTTTTATTATTATTGTTATCCTGGCCTGGCTCCTGAATTTATTTTTTAACTGGCTAACAAAGAGTCTACTAAAAATTATTCCTTTGCCTGGATGGCCATTTCTTAATGAATTTGATGGTTACCTAATATAGCACTTACACTAACAACTTTATTCAAATTAGGCAAATTTTCCATTAGCTTCTGTTGGCTAAATATATGGGGCTACGTTTGATAGTGAGGGTCTGTCATTTCCATGATGAGATGTATAAAATATTACATCTGTAAATTACAAAGCCATAAAATGAGTGAATATATTCATTGTCTTTAATCCCAACTGCACAGTAGAGTCAAAGGGGAATTTAAAAAGTATGGACGACCAGGCCCTATCACCAGATATTTTGCCTCAGTAAGTTTACGGTCAACCTGGGCACTTGTATTTTTTTCCCTCCATAGATATTGCCAATGTACAGCCAGAGTTAAGAAAACCTACAGGTATACATGATTACATCATGGAATCTTAATTCTGAGAGTGATTTTGTGAAATATCTAATCCAGATATGTCAGTAGCACACTCTAATTCAGGGTATGTTTGAGTATCTCTAACTGATGCAGCTATGGAAGTTGGAAAAAAAATTATTGCTTTTTCACATGTTAATCTTTCAAATTTTTTAAAACAATTAACAGTCCTACTCTGCATACCACACTTTTTCTCTCAAGGCTATGCATCCCAAACTCTTTCCAGCTACACTTACCCTGATAGCCATTTCCCTTTTATGGTTTGGCCCTCAGGACTGAACACTGGGTGAGATATGACTATCATTCTATGTAGTCTTTCACTACTAAATTAGTCTAAGGATATGTTAATATCAAGGTGCCTATGGCTCTATTTTATAATCCATACATCCTGCTGCTAAATAACAGAGCTACCATATTAGTTATCTATTACTCCATATTGAATTGCCCCCAAAACTAAACAGGTAAAACCAACAACATACATTATAAATGAGGTTATAAAATTACAAAACATCTATTATATCGCACAGCTTCTGAAGGTCAGGTATCTAGTAGTGGCTTATCTGAACGGTTTTGTGTCAGGGTCTCTCAGGAGGCTGCAGTCGAGCTTTGGGCTGATATCAGTGATTTTTGGCAACTGTCAGCTTCCCCTTGACTGCTGGCTGGTGGCTTTAATTCCTTGTTATGTGGGCCTTTCCATAGGGCTGCCTCACGACATGGCAGTTGGCTTTCTCCAGAGCATGTGATCCAAGATAGAAACAACACCCAGGACAAAAGGTACAATGCTTTAAAAAAACTAGCCACAGAAATGGCATACCATCACTGTGGCATTAGACTCATTAGAGGCAAGTCATTAAGTATAGCCAGCACTCAAGAGGAGAGGGATTAAGCTCTACTTTAATAAGAAAGTACAGAAGAATCTGTGCATATCATTTTAAAACCACAACAGTGATGATCCTGAATTGGTACAATTGCTCTCTTGTACACAGCTAAAACACTTCTTTACTCTTTCACATGTATTTTTATAAGGTTTTTGAGGCCTTTTTTGATTCACATCCTAATGTATTCCCTTTCCTTCACAACATCATGTTACTTGCATATTTGATAATCACATATTGTATATATTCATCCAAGCTATAAATGAAGTTCTTGAGACAGATCCAAGTATGGCACTATGACAGGATAATAAAGCAGCCCTCCTACATGACACTAACTCAAAGTGTAAAATGAATTATCATTTACAAGCTTATCCCATGTAATCACATCTCCACCTTCAAAAGAATATCATGTAAGCACTCTGTTGAAGTACTGGTCAGATGTACAAGTAATATGTTCACCAGATTTTCTCTCAGCTCTGGCTCAGCAACATGACAAAAGGAGTGGGCTGGGCTCACTCTTTTTCCTTAATAAATGAATCATTGCTTTTTGTCATAAACACATTAATGGCAGTCAATTCTGAAATGCAACTTCATATCTGATCAGTTTCAACTTCTGGCATCTCTCCCATTTTCCATGACTTCGCAGACATCCTCAAGATGGTTATGGATTATTTTGCAATTCTCTTTATAAATTGGAAGAACATCTGAAGGAGAATTAAGAATTGGTCTATTCAAAGCCAATGAGTCATTTTAAAAGTAGTATGTGTTTGCATGTTTTTGGAAGTTTCTGCATGTTCTCCCTTAAATTTCTTCTCCCACTTTTAAGAATGTTTCTTGTTTTCTAATCATTATCAAGTGATGAATTATCAAGTGGAAGCCAAACTAGCCAGACTTGAAAAAAAGTAAAAATGTAACTGTGTATCACCAGAACATCAAATCAAACACAATGTCTTCTCAGACTTATAATAAGGAAATTGCTTTACTGGGGAAAAAAAATCATAAAATACGACTTTTACCTTCAAGAAGTTAAGGCTTTCTAGGAATTTTAGGGGTAAGAGAGTCAACACAAAATCTAGTCTGATTTGAAAAATCTGAAAGGTTCAACTTCTCTTAAGACTCAGGCTCTAATTCCCCAAACTAAAGCCTGAAGTATTGCTTCCAAGAGAAAGCTTCCTACAAAGATTTTATAAATATCTTTTTATTGCAATAAATTCACATCCTCTCACTGTCTAGACGTATATATAACAAACAACATCATTCTATAGGTTGTTTCAAGGCCCCTTTGATGTTTTCCTCTGAGGGTTGATCGTATGATATTATTTTTATTTTTATAGATCTTTGGTATACTAATATATGTAGCACTAGACAGTCCAAATTTGTTCTCTCTCTCTGGGACTAGACATTCTTACTATCTTGGTGCCAGAGTACAGCTCTAAATCATCCTCAGCAATATTCGGCAACAATGCACAAAAGAACAACAAAACAAATAAACAAACAAAAAAACAGGATCACATGAACCCAATAAAATAAAAACAACAACCATGAAAAATAGGAATTTAAATTTTAGCTGTGCTCTCATCCCCAAATGTACTGCAACACATTCTAAGATAGAAAAGAGGGTTCATATTGTATTGTTGAGGCAGATTTGAGACACTCAGTACAGATACTCAATTTCTCTGACGGATTTTAAGACCTGTAGTTTTTAGCCTCATTAATTAAAAATTAAATGATATACAGTAGCAATAATTGTAAAACAATACCTCCTTGACCTAGAGGGGTTCTTATTACTGTACATGTCTTTCCAAAATACCTTTTTCTCAATCTGATTGTCTATTATTCTAACAATTTTGTATGGAGTTAGTGCTGTTCTTGGACCAGGCGCCATGGTTTGAAAAAATCCCAGGCAAGCAACCTGACTGAATAGGAAAATGCTTATTAAAATTGCCCAGGAAATAGTTTTCATGAAAGAACCTTAATGGATGTCATAAAAGACTAATGATAATGCAACACTGATTATTCCAATAGAGATGCAATATTTCCTGGGAAGAAAATATATTTATTTGCTAAAATATCTCTTGAAAATTATACTCACAATAGCAATCACCCAAAAACAAAAACAAAAACAAAAATCAGGAAAAGTGGGATTTAACCCACTTAAATGAATAAAACTTTCCCGAGAATAAGTGAGTTGTGAGTTGTCTTTTATAATGTGTTTGAAGTACAGAATGTGGGAAAGAAATTAATTTGCTGTTTTTATGTTTGAGGATTCAAATTTGAATACAGAATTACAGAGAAAGGGAAAGTGTATTAATCCAAGAAATTTTCAGTACTGTCTGAATTGTCCCTCTCAAGTGCTCACATATAACATATTGTGGTTACTGATATCTATTATCAGTATAAGCATTATTTTCTTCCTTATTTTCTGTGTTCTCATTGCAGGTTCTCAAGCACAGAGAAGGCATTGTTTAGCACTTTGTGCTTATGACAATGCTTGGCAAATAACAGGCATTGATGAACATATTTATCAAGCAAATGAGTGATGAAAATCATCTTACCTACGCAAAACAACCAAGGTGTAAAGAGTAGTTATTTAGTGCAGAGGGATAGATTATTGGATATTTTTTTTTTATTTCCAACAAATATATTTTCATTTTATTTTCAGTAGCTGGCTTAGAGAGGATTTTCATGAAGTCAAAAGTGTGAAAAATGTGACATGCAGGTAAAACTGAAGTTGATATTTTGAGAAAATACAGACAAAAGAGATTAAATAAAAATGGGAAAAAACAGACATTTTTCATAAAGAAGCAATGAATCAATTGAATTGTGTGTGGAGAGTTAGTAAAATCAAACGTTATTAGTAGTCGTGTTAATTTGAGATGATGTTACTTAACAACTCTGAGGCTCCTACATACCCAGGTCTTGTCCAGAAACAAGGACTACCCCAAGGGTAACTGTACTAAGGCAGAGAGGATAGAGCCTGGCAAAGAAATACTTGGGTGAAAGCTTGGAAGTTAGACAAAGCATCAACACTGAACCTTTGTCTTTGTGACCTGGCAAAGATTTTTTTGTGCTAGATAGGCAGGTCTAGTGTATATATATATATATATATA
>NW_023248834.1:0-7634 GCF_002007445.2 Ailuropoda melanoleuca | reverse complement strand
TCCCAGGACCCTGAGATCATGACCTGAGCTGAAGGCAGATGCTTAACTGACTGAGCCACCCAGGCACCCCTATATTTTAATTCAATTATAATTGACACACAATATTATATTTGTTCTTGACTCATCATTCATACTGGCATTTCAGTGTCTCTTTCCGGGTTAATTTCCCTTTGTCCTGGAGTACAACTTTCAAAATCTCCTTTGGTAGAGATCTGTCACTGGTATAGTGTCTCAGTTTTATTTTCTAAAAACATCCATTTTGGTGATCTCTTATTTCTTCATGCTCTCAGTTTCATTTCCCTTCTCCGAACAATAATTTTAAGTATTTTATGTTCTACATTTGATAATTTCAATAACTACAGTCTGAATAAGGTTTTATTCTGACTGTTGCTTTTCCTGAGCAGATTGAAAAATAAAACAAATGAGTGGCCAAAGGAGATGACACATCACCTATATTACTGGTAGGCACGAATTTGGGTCTGTTAACCAAGAGACATTGTTAATTCTTATTCTCAGAATTAGGCACAATCACCTAGCCAGTCTCAGGACATGCAGAACCAAAAGAGGACTTACATGGTAGGTGTATGGGCCCCTAGAGAAACAGAGCAAAACACCTTTCTGTGAGCAAGTCACTCCCAAAAGGAAGAGGGGAATTTCTGAGCTAAGCATGGTTCAATATTTTCCACAAATATTTCAATCAGATAAGTTACTTCATAGACCCTAATCCCTAGTTGAGAATAAGCATAAGGACAGAAAGATATTAGGAATGTAATACCAGTGAAAATCTTTCAACGTAGCAGTAAACATTGGGAATGAGGAAGATATGTTGACCCTAAAAGTGTTCTGTTTCTGTACTAGTTTGCTAGGACTAACCTTAACACAGTACCACAGACTGGGTGGTTTAAAGAACAGAAATCTATTGTTTCACAGTTCTGGATGTTGGATATCTGAAATCAAGGTGTTAGCAGAGTTGGTTCGGTCTGAGAGCCTTGAGGGAAAATTTATTCCATGCCTGTTTCCTAGCTTCTGGTGGTTTGCTGTCAATCTTTGACATTCCTTATAGATGGCACTGCCCTATGTCTTCATGTAAGCTTTGTTTTGTACGAATTTCTTTCTTAACAGGGATTCTTTTTATAAGGACCTCAGTCATATTGGATTAGGGCTCACACTACTTCAGTATGACCTCATGTTAACTAATTACATCTGCAATGACCCTGTTTCCAAATAAGGTCATATTTTGAAGTCCTGGGAGATAGGACTTAAACATATGAATTTTGCATATTTTGAAGGACATAATTCAACCTATACAGTGTCCTTATATGTTTTATGGGTTTTGACTATAAATGCACCCTTGAAACTTCACCTGCGGAAAGCCTTAGAGTGCTGGTTGAACAGGCATATTTCCAGAGAGAGTTTAAGTTTGCCAAGTGCCTGGAATACATCCAACCTGAAACTATTATGAAATAAAATCTAACCAAGAAATTTTTCAAACTGCATAGGTAGTATGAATTCAGATCCCAAACTTGCCCAAAGTCCAGCTTTTGCTTAACAATTCTAAAGAGGGGCGCCTCGGTGGCGCAGTCGTTAAGCATCTGCCTTCGGCTCAGGGCGTGATCCCAGCGTGCTGGGATCGAGTCCCACATCAGGCTCCTCCGTTAGGAGCCTGCTTCCTCTCCCACTCCCCCTGCTTGTGTTCCCTTTCTCGCTAGCTGTCTCTCTCTGTCAAATAGATAAAATCTTTAAAAAAAATTCTAAAGAAAGACTTTTTTTCCCTATTCCCTTGTTCTGAGACTAAGATAGGCAGGCTTTCTTTCTGCATTTTCTGTGTTTATCTCACCCTTACAAGGTGAGGGTCTTAAACCTTACAATGACATCTAAGATTTTTGCCAGAGTATCCGTATACTACAGATTGTCCCTCCCTGCATGGGTATTAGGCTTTGTCTTCAAGCCTCTGTACCAACTGGTCTTAAACATTGGTGTTCAAGGTTACTAGGATTTATGGATATGTCCAGGTTAAAAGCTAGCTTTTGCATTTACTTAGATTTTTGTTTTATCTTCATTTTTGTTTTTAAGGGCTTCTTTTCTTTTCTTGGCAACAAAGATATACAAATATAGTTTATTAAATATATTTTATCAAATATTTTCAGTTGTTTTGCACAAAAGAATTATTCACATTATATAGCCTGTTTTACCACCCAAAAGAGGTGTCTAGATGGGATCTTTATAGAAAGAGTTCCATCCAAAAATCAATAGCTAATATGTATGGAGTACTTACTGTACACATGCTAATAATATACTAAATGCTTCACATGAGTCACCTCATTTAATCTTCACAAAAATCATAGGAGGTAAGTACTCAATTTTCGAATGCAAAAATTTAGTTTTAGTGCAGAAAACATACTTCCCCAAACTGCAGAGCTGGAATTTGATGGAGATGAAATTCAAGTTCATCTCTGTTAGATGCCAAGGTTAGTGATCATAAACTATCATATACGACTTCACAAGCTAAAATGTTATTGAAACAAATATGCATTGATTATGTACATGGATTTAATTTTAAAAAGCACTGTGATGGCAAAAACAGTTTTTGTTTTATTGCATTCCTAGTGCCTATCATGGTGTCTAAACCATAATAAGAGTTTAATAAACATGTTGAACAAATTAAAAAACAAACGCATATAGGGACTTTTATTCATTTATGAGTAGAAGTTGAATCAGAATACCTGCTTGTGACAGATGTCAGAATCTGTCATTTGTGTCAGAATACCTGGCATTTGATTATACCAAGATTTTGAGCAGATTTCTGGGACTCAGTGTTTCTAATATTTTTTATTTCAAATTGCCTGGTCTTCAGCAATTAAAATTATCCCAGCTCTGGAACACATAACACACCTGTAGTTCTGAACACATTTTGTTTCCAGTTCATATGTTTATGGGTTGGAAACCAGTGACTTTTCACACATTTGTTCTTTTATACTATTTAGATGGAATCCTAATCACTGTTAAATATTGATTTCATACTACTTTCACTAGCAATAATAAATATTGCATGTCTACTTTTTATGTATTTCTCAAAACAATTCTGTAAGTTATTATTGTTGTCTCCATTTAACAAATGAAGAACATAAGATCACATAGTTAATTAGCAGAACAGCAATTCATGAAACCAACTGTAACTACAAAATTCTCTATGCTTCACCTATTCAGATTATTCACCATGTCCCCCAAATCCACCACGCACTTTTATAACTCTAGGCCTTTTCTTATACTTCTCTTTCTTCCTAAAGGGCCTTATAGGGTTAGTGTACTTCTACACATCCTTAAAGGCTCAACCCAAATATCATCTCCTTGATGAAAACATCCATCAACCCCTCCTGGTTTTCTGCCTATTTGCTTCCTAGCATTTGTATGTTACTAGTCGTATGGTTCTTTAATGAATCATGTATCTATCTCCCCATGTGTAGTCATCCAGTGAGACAATAGTATTTTCCTCACTGTATCTCCAGCAGCTAGCATGGCACCTGGCACATATAGCGTGAATGAATCAGTGAGTAAATTTACTGGAACTAGTTAAAATTCAACCGGAAAAACTCCTGCCAATAATCCTTACATGGCTTCTACCCTTCATCTATTAAACAAGTTCTTCCTTCTTTTATTAAATCCTCCCTTATTGTCTCTGAGACAGTCTTCAGAAAATGATCATAGGTAAAATGAAAATAATATAATAATGCTTTAAACTTGTGTAGAGATTTACAATTACCAAAGCACTTTCCATTACGCTGTTTTCTCATCAACCCTCTGAGTTAGCATCAGCAGGTGGTTTAGTCCTGTCTTACAGATGAAGAAACTGAGAGCCAGATCACATGCTCAGGAAGTGTTCAATCTAGGAGTTGGGCTCTTGTTTTCTCCCACCTAGCCCAGAGCTTTTTGCTCTGTCCTGGTTAAAACTATTTTTGGAAGAGGGAAGCTTCAGTAATTTCAATCATGTTCAGTTTAAATAAGTGACCAGTGGGCAATATGATTCTCCAATTTGAGTATAACCATAGGAAACCAGTTTATATTGTAAATTGTCAGGCTTCATCCTCAAATATCCTGATTTAGGAAGTCTAGGTTGAAGCCTAAAAATGAACAAATCCCCACGGTGATTCTGCTACAGATATTTCTCAGGCCACAGTTGCAACACTGGATAAAGGTTGCATTAAATGTGTTGTTTTATGGTATTTTCACAGCAAAATGTGGCTTCATGAGTGGAATCCATATCTGTTAAAAGGAGAATAAGGATTGTGTGGGGGGGGTGGGAGGGTGGTCACAGAGGAAAAGCCAACTGGCTGAGGGACAGAGAGGGAAAAGCCAAGGTGCACATGATGCTTGAATTGCCTGTTAGTCTTTTTTTTTATAAGGTATAGAAAGAAAATCAGGGAACATGTTCTGTTGAGTTTGTAATATTTGCTGCAAGTTTCCAAGGCATTTTGTATTGGGAAAAGAACTATGTTGATGCAATCCCATATCTAGCATTGCCATTTGTTCTTTTTCTTCCACAGAAGGTGTTACTTTCTATTTTTTCCCTTTCTGCTCTCTAAACTAGGTAACCATTTGGTTGTTTTTAATTGTCACATTTGTTCTCATACCAACATGTTAAATGTAACTTGAGCAAAAGCCAAACCTGAAAATTCATTTTTCCCTCTTTCTGAAAATCCACACTGAAGTTAGACTGAAGTTAGAGATTGCTATGTTTCTTTCTGAGTCTGGGTTCCTCATTACATTTATAAAGTTGTCAACTTACTACTGCTCAGGAATAAGGAGAATCTGGATTCACATTCAGCTACTCATCATATTCTGAATATTTTGAGATAAACAATGCAGATGGATACTGAAAATGTACTATTTCAGACATTAAAATTTTCCTGTGAAGTAATATTTACCCTGCATATCCTGTTTTCTTATTGGCTTCGATGTAAAATTGACATCTCCAAAATAAGATTTTTCTTCTAAGCCCAGATAGAATCTTGAGGAAAAAAACAACAAACCCTTTAAGATCACATTTAAAAGAGAACAAATATTTGCTAATTTAAAATTAGTCACAAAATATGAATATAAGGCAGCTGAGTTATTTATTATTTTCATACAATAAACCTTAAGTTTTAAAGGGAAAATAAATAACTAAGAGTTTACTAGTGCAGAACTCATTGAACCAGAATGTCAAGAGTTTATATCAACTCTCCATTCTCACTCATACTCTGTAACAGAAGAATATTTTTTGGGGAGATCAAACTAGTGGGAGCTGAGAGAGCAGGTGGACAATTATTTCAAGCCTACTATGTGACAGGCCCTTTGTTCAGAATATTTTTATTTCATTCCAATTAAACCTTGTAAGACTATGTCCAATTTACAAATCAGGAAATGAGTCTCAGATGTTAAGCAACTTGTTTAGAGTTACATAACTAGTAAGTGACAGGTTAAACCTCGTTATGTCTAATTTCAAAGTTTATGCATTTCAGTGAGATTAACATGTTCCCAAGATTTTTAGGTGGGATAACTCATTTTCCCTCTAAATGATAATTATTTTATTACAAAATAAGAAGAAAGAGGGTTTATAATGATAACCCATCATTCTTCCTATTTGTCAGTCTAACCCTGAAACATTATACCTTGTACAGAAAGGATATACGTTCAGTTTCAAACACGGAAATATTACTTAAAATAGCTGGCACTTACAGCTTTTAGATAATATAGTTTGAGTTACTGTACACTGGAAAATGAAAATCTAACTTGTAAAAACCATATTATATATCAGTATAATGTGGAAAGGCAAAACTAAATTGAAAAATGGAGGAAAACTATATTTCTGGTAAAAGCCTATAGACTATAGATAATGTTTTAACCTTTTGAAAAGAATGTGGTTTGGACATCCATGTAAACAGACAGGTGTATTGATGTGTCTGGATGTCAGAGCTGGAGCATCAGGGTTGAAGATTTAATTTTGAGGAGTCATCAAGATGTAGATCATATTTAAAGCCATGAAACAGGATAAATCACCTCAGGAGAAAGTGGTGCTAGAGAAGTGGACAGAAGACAAGGGCCTAAAGCACAAATACATAACTCATTTTAATGCTCTGAATTTCTGACTGCTTTCCCGACATACACAGACACACACACAATAATAATAGTTGTACTTTTATTATCCAGTTGAATTTTAGACATTGTGTATACTTATAATATGTGACACTATTGGTAAAAGTGAGGCTACTAATAGGCCCAAGGTCTTGAGAAGCATTCCAAGGTTTGGAAGCATTAAAGGTCACACAGAACCAAAGCACCACTCAATTTATTTTATTTTAATTAAAAAAATTTTAAGATTATTTATTTATTTGCCAGAGAGAGAGAGTCCACGCAAGAGAGAGAGAGCCAGAGTACAGCAGGGGAAACAGCAAGCAAAGGGATAAACAGGCTCCCTGCTGAGCAAGAAGCCCAACGTGGGACTCAATCCCAGGACCCTGGGATCATGACCTGAGTCTAAGGCAGATGCTTAACTGACTGAGCCACCCAGGCATCCCAGCACCACTCAGTTTAAACAACACTGAGGCATGGTAGTCAAAGGCTTTGACTCTGGCACCAAGTTACCTGAGTTTGAATCCCAAATCCATTATACCTATCAATTGTCCTTGGGTAAATTGCTTAATTTCTTTGTCCCTTGGTTTCCTTGCTTATATAGTAATAGTGGCTACTTCCTGAAGTTTTCATGGAGATTAAAGAGCTAAAATATGTAAAACATATGGGAGCTCAATAAATTTTCACAATTATTATCAAGAATTGTGTAACTCTGAAAGGATCTTAGAAGCTTTCTTTTCCAAGCATGCCACCCCAGAAATCCTTTCTAGGAGTTCACAGAATTACCAGTTCATCGTTTCTATATTTGCAAGCTCTCAATGTTCTCACATTCTACACAGAAGCCAAACCTGCCTCCTTGTCACTTCTACACTTTGGTCCTATTTTCGCATTCCAGAGAACGGCAGAATAAGTTTCCTCTTCTAAGTGATGAGTCTTCAAACCCTTGAGACAGCTTCCATGTGTTCTTGTGTCTTCACTGGGCAAAGCATACCCTGCTTCTTCAACTGTACTCTATACAAGATGAATTCCAGACTTCTGGTACTTCTGGACTTTCCCATTTGTAGATACTGCCATTTGCAAAGTTCCTTTAAAATGTGCCCATGAAATGTGTATATCAAGATACACAAGCAAATGTAATTGGGAGCTGAGAGTGATGAAGCAAAACAATGAGGTCATTAGGCATTTGTGAGGTTTTCAGGCTTGACGACTTTATTTTTTTAATAATATTAATATTTTTATTATATTGTTAGGCACCATACAGTACATCCCTAGTTTTTGATATAAAGTTCCATGATTCATTACTTGCATATAACACACAATGCACCATGCAATATGTGCCCTCCTTGGTACCTATCACCAGCCTATCCCATTCCCCCCTCCCCCGAAGCCCTCAGTTTTTTTCCCAGAGTCCATAGTCTCTCATGGTTCATTGCCCCTTCTGTTTACCCCCACCCTTTCTTCTTCCCTTTCTTCTCCTACCAATCTTCCTACTTCTTAGGTTCCATAAATGAGTGAAACCATATGAT
>NW_023248833.1:0-1090 GCF_002007445.2 Ailuropoda melanoleuca | reverse complement strand
ATATATAGATTTTTGTCTGTAAGTCTGCACAATATAGATCTGATATCAGAGAATCAGGCTCTAAAGAGAAGGCCAGCGGAACTGAGCAGCTAAGGAATTTTCTTTCAGCACCTGAATCTCAAGCTCACACTGCCGACCTGCTTACCGGGTACTCTTCCAGTTCCTGAAGTTTGGACTCATTGATATCTGTGGCAATGACTTTGGCACCTTCTCTTGAAAAAGCCTGGGAGACACAATGTGTAAGTAAATCCTTTGTTTATTTGATTTGATTCCATTCTCATGAGTGGAAAGTCAGTTAGCCTTTCCCCCTTTATCTTATTTTCATTGTTTTCCCTAGAAAACAGGTGGAATTTCAAGCTCTGTACTCTCACTTCACCTTTCCCGTGGTTATTATTTTTATCATTAATTAAAACAACATGACATACATTGTGCTTGTCATTTGACTTGGTCCCCTTAAGCATTATCAGATAAAATCATGTTTTTAAAAACTAGGACTCTATTACTGGCACCTCTCAAAATACTATTCTGTGAGGTGACAGCCTGTATTTCATTTCTGAGCAAGTTCTTATTATTTTCCATTTCTTATTATATTCCACATAATAAGAGAAAATGGGTTCTTCCAACACATTTTCTCCTAAGTATATTACTGTTTTCATAAATGTCAAACCACATCCTACTACTATACTTCAAGTGCATTAATTAGCTCAGGTGGGGGTTATAATGTGCAAGAAGTTGATATAAATTAGAAGGTAAAGGTAACCTGATAGTCTTGTAACTCTGGAGTCCTATACCTGAGCTGATGTAATTTCAGAAAGCTATGCATTCCTGTAGGGCCCCTGCAGTAAATAAAGTGCAGAGAAACTGAGGCAGAGAAGTCAGTCTCTCAGAGTCAGAGGTTATCAAGTAATGCCATATAATAAACATGTGAGGTGTTCATTCCTTCATCTGCCCGGGGTGAGGGACAGCGACTTTTCTTTTTGTAACTTAAGACAACAGAAGCACAAAATTTTAAAAAAGGGAAAAAAAGTAGAGCAGAATTAAACAACCAGGGGATCTGTCCACATAATTCAATACCTCAAAAGTCAGTAAG
>NW_023248832.1:0-7569 GCF_002007445.2 Ailuropoda melanoleuca | reverse complement strand
GGGGGGTTCCTGGTAAACCAGAGAGACGCCAGTGCCTGGCTGTTCTCACCCTGCACAGACGAGGAAACTGAGGCCCAGAGTGGTAAGGTGCTGCCCTGCCCTAGGTCACACAGTGAGCCAGCCAGCAGCGCGTTGCAACAGCCGAGAACACCATGGAAGAGCCAGAGCCCCTTCCCTGGCCAAGGTGACCGGGCTTGGGATCCAGGGCTTGTATGTGGAGGCTGTGCAAACCCAATTCACCAGCCGCCCCCCCCAGTAGCTCTCAGCCCTTGCTGCTGTTGCTGGTGTGGTGTTCTCAAGAAGCTCTCCCAGGTGGGCTGGAAGCTCGGTGAAGGCAGGGCGTGCGTGTCCGCTTCGGTGCCAGGCCCCTAGTAGGTGGGCGGTGGATACGCGCCGCTGTGTCAGGAACGTGGGTGAGTGTGCTGCTGGGCCGCAGGGGTGAGCGTCCAGCCTGCTCCCCGTGTCCCCCGTGACACAGATACGGATGCCGCTGTGGTCTGCTCGCCCAGCCCCGGATAGCGCGGAGCCGGGAGTGGGGGCTGAGCTATCGAGGGGCAGGAGCCGGCTCCCCCGAGATGCGGAGCAGCTGTACGGAGGGCTGAGCCTAACGAGACGTGATTGAATGGGGGTGCACGGAGCCCGGCACCTCGGGCGCGGCGCACACGCTTACTGCCCAGAGCTGCTTGGGGACGTCAGCACACTGGGGCTCCCCAGTGGAATGTGTGAAGGGGCCTGGGGGTGTGGTTGACGTCTAGGACGAGGATACAAGGCCGGAGCACACTTCCGCTGCTCTAACGGAACGTGGTGCCGAACGGAGGGAGGCAGAGGGCCCTGGTGCCCATCAAGGCTTGGACTGCGTTGGTGTGATGCTGGGCTCCCTCCAGAGGACACATTTTAGTGGGGACCTTGACAGCAAGCATGACCTGGGGCAGCTGGATCCAAGAGCTGGGGACTTGAAACCATGGGGGGAGGAAGAGGGGTAGGGGACGTGAGGCTGTGTAGACTGGATAAGCGGACTGTAAGGGCGTGAGTTAACTGATGAGCAAATATGGGTGGACCCCTTAAGGGATGCTATTGGCCTTGTTCTCAGCACTCGGACCCATGAACAGAGGTACAAGGAGTCAGAGTTGGCTCTGTAATATAAGAAGAAACATATATCAATCCGAGCTGTTCAAGAAGGCTAGAAGTAGCTTCAGATGGACGCTGAGATGCCTGTCACGAGGGGTATGCAAGTTGGGGAACATGACCTCTGCAGGAATTCCGGAAAGTCTGATAGTTCTAAGAGCTCAGGCAGGCCCAGGTTCCCCGCTGTGTGGTCTTGGGCAGATCATGGCACCTCTCTGAGCCTGTTTCCTCATCCATAAAAGAGAAGCATAAGGGGAGTCATGAGGCTAACAGGAAGGCTCAGCGCGTTTCCTGCACCCCATGAGGACCCCACCAGTGGGGCCCCTCCCTCTGATATGTATCATGCTGTCTCAGTGGAGTCAGGGACCCCAGGATCGCCCTCTGTGCTCTGTTCCCATCCCTAGCCCCGAGCTCTCATTCCACACATGGCATTCTGAGCACCTGCTGCATGTTTGACCTTGTTCTAGGCATGGAGGTTAATTATAGTTGCGAATGAAATAAAGCCTGCTTTGATTTCATGAAGGGGTGGGTGGGGAGGGCGGCTGATAATAAAGAACTAAATGATGTCTGGTATTGTTGAGTCCTATGAAGGGACCAAAGCCAGGTTTGAATGACCAATGAGTTATCTCAGATTTGGTGTCGGGAAAGGTGGGCTTAAGAAGGGAGCAGTTGAGTAGAGACCTGAATGAAGTGGGGTAGTGGCCTGTGCAGACATGGGGGGTAGGAGCATTCTAGGCAGCGAGAATAGCATGTGCAAAGGCCCTGAGGTAGGAGTGTGCCTGGGGGTTTGAGGAGCATAACTGGCCTGGAGTAAGTACTTCGTAATGATAGAGAAATTGAAGTTTCTCTTGGCTTGTGGACACTTTCCTGATAGGGAGGAAGGTGCCTACGCAAGGGATAGGACACCCCTGGGCAGCCCATGCATGTCCAGTCCCCGCCATGGTCCCAGCTCTTTAGAGGAAGCTAGAGAAGGAGAGAGCCTCAGTTTTCTCATCTGTAAAATGAGGCGGATAGCACCAGTCATGCAGGATTGATATAAGATTCAAGGACTGTACAATGTCAGCCAAAGGGATAGTTATGACTATCTTACAGGTGAGGAGACTGAAGCCCAGAGAGGTTAATTAAGGTGCCATATGTCACACAGCTCAGCATTCAATCCCAGGATCCTCTGCCGTCAACATCCATACTTCTTACTCTCTGCCCTGCAGCTGGGGCTCACTATACCTGAAATCCAAATGGTTTACCTACCAAATGGTAGTTCAGTGGTGAAGGTATAATTATCCCATTTTACAGACGAGCAACTGAGGCCCAGAGTGACCTGCCCCGGGGACCTCCAGTGTGGTGGAGGCAGCGACAAGTTTCAGTGTCCAGCCCCCAGAGGTGGCGGGCTTTGTCCCAGAGAGCAGAGGGGTAGTAGCCCATCTCTGGGACCCGTGGCCTTGTTGCTGTCTTTCAGCAGACAGAGGTGAGGCAGCCCGCTGCCTGTCCCAGGAGTTCTGGCTGGGTCCCAAGAGTCCTTAGTCGTCGTAATCCTGGCTGATGGCATTGACCCAGACAGTGACAATGGTACCTCAGGGGACCTTGGCCAGCCTGGCCCAGGGAAGAGCCCAGGCCAGGGCTTATCTGCTGCTGCAAATGAGATTTCCCCAGTCAACCCTCCGGTCCCTGCTCCTGGGAGGCTAGAATGTAGACTGCATCCCTCCCCCCAACCTGTTCCCCAGATCCCACCACCAGTGTCCCCATGGGAGCCTTCTGCCCTGTATGGTGTATTTGTCTCCTCCATGGCCTGGGGCTTCAGGGGAGCCCAAGGAGATAGCAGGTGGCTCTCCCTATGCCATGCAGGTGGAGAAACAGGTTCAGAGCTGGCCAGCCCTGCGTCTCACCTTCCCTGCTGACCCTGGCTCCCCCATCTCCTACCCATCCCCCCTCAGCTGGGGACACTCTGGCAGACCTTACCCTGTCCACCCATGCACCCAGCCCAGGGAGGGGGAGCCCTGGCGAGCCGCCCTGTGTGCCGGACAATGTGCTATGCACCCTGGTTTAGCTGAGGTGGGGGGGGCGCCCCTGTGGGGCAGTAAACTCCCAGAAGGGATTTGAGGTTGGTAGATTGAGATCCACTTCCACCCTGGGGCCTGAGCCTGACCTGCTGCCAGCAGCAGGGGACCTTTCCCCGGTCCTGGCATCTACTTCCCCTCTGGGAAGGGCTGGGACTGGGTTGAGCAAGGGCCCCTCGTCCTTCCAGCTCTGAAGTTCTAGGATTCGGAGTCCATGGAGGTGCCCGGAGCCTCGTGGCACCTGGAGGAGAAGGGCCTCCGAACCAGCTCGATCAACCCGTGGCTTCTGGGGGGCGGTTGCTGAGGCCCAGAGACGGGGTGGGGCGGTGGAATTTGCTGAGAGTGATTCACGTTCTGTGGCTCTGAACTGAGACCCCACCCGAGCTGTGCCCCTCAGACCCGTCAGGTCTTGCTGACCCTCCTTCCTCTTCACCATCCAAGTGTGTCCCCATGACAGGGGACATCTGTAGCCAGCTAGACTGGGGGCCCACCCCAAGATCCCTCTGCAGTACGCCGCACCCCCCAACTTGGCCATGTTTCTTTTCTGTGCTGGCGGGGGCGGGAGCTGCCTCTGCTCTGGCCAGAGCGACCAGAGGTCGCTCGTCCCTGCCACACACGTGTGCCCCGGGGGCAGGCCCAGTGTGTGGGTGGGGGAAGGGAGGCTGGGTCAGCTGGGAAGGCGGGAGGCGGGGCCAGGCTTTCCCAGGTATAACACCCCTGGTGCAGGGTAGCAAAGGCCTCTGCTTCCAGCTGAGCTGGTCCCCTCTGCTTCCGCCCCTCCCTCTGAGCTGGTCCCGGCTGCATTTCGGGCCCCGGGCCCCGGGAGCAGGCTCTGTGCCTTCCATCACCTCCCTGAGCTTCTCTGCTGATTGGTTCCTGTCTCAGATGCTCGCTGTCCATTCATTTCCATCCTCTGTCTCTCCCCGCTTGGCTGTCTTGGTATTTTGCTTTCCTATCCTGCTCAGCCCTGGCCTCCTGTTTGCAGCTCCTTCACTCCTTCCTTTTCTCCGCCAGCAGTCCCCCCCCAGGAGTGGGGGGGGGGTAGGGCCCTGCTCCTCCTGCCAGCATGTGTGCTGGGGCGACACCATGACCATGAGGCTCCCCAGCTCCAGGTGTGAGCCAGCAGCCCTCCCCCACACCTTGAGTGGGTGTGCAGCCGGGCGGGGGGCCAAGTGCTGCTCTCAGCACCTTCTTCCCCTTGCTGTCCCCCTTCCCTGGCTGCGTCAGGCCTCAAGGGGTGGTGGGCAGGCGGCCCAGGGACTGGGACTGAGTGGCTGACACACACACGGGAAGGGGTGATGGGGAACCTTTTCCCCTTTGGTCTGAGTCATGGGAGGGGTGGGAGGGTGAGGGGAGCTGGGCTCCAGCCCAGGACATTCTGGAGACCAAGAGCAGCAGGAGAGAGGGCCACGGGCAGGGTCACCTTGAGGGCTTGGCTGCACAGAGCTCAGAGTAGCTGCGGTGGGGGCTTCTGTCTACCCTGGACTGTTTGGGAAGGGAAGAGGTGGGATAGGACTAGCCCCTGTCCCTAAGCCTGGGCCCTTCTCCTAGTCCCCTCTGCCCCCAGCCTCTTCACATCCCCTAGCATGGCTTTGGATTTCCAGGGGCTCCGGCCAGCTCAGCTTTGCCCTGTACCCCCTGGGCCTGGCTGAGGGTGCTGGCTTGAGCAACTCAGAACTGAAGACGGGGTGGGGAATAGGGGGGCTGCTCCGTGTGGCTGAATCGCACATGCACACACATCTACATGTGGAACACGCATGTGCTGAAACATGTTGTCGCATAAGCAGGTATATGCCTGTGTCCCCAAGATGCCCCTACATGCACCCCTTCCCCCCCACAAGTGAGCTCACCTTCACCCAAGAGCACTCCCATAGCAGGCTACACATGCACGCGTCCTGGGTGTTTGCTTAGGCATGTGTGTGCACACACAGCTGCCTGCACATCCGTCTGCTTGCACACATCTGCTTGCACACCCCTGCACTGGCGTTCTGAGTCAGTGCACACCTGCACGCGTACCTGCATACAAATGTGGTCCCCAGACATTCTCAGCCGGGGGGGTGCACAGAGGGCTCTCTGACAGGGTGAGCTTGGCCACTCAGCCTCCGCCAGTACAACCTTGTTGCCTGGGGCAGGGGAGGAAACTGAGGCCCTAAGGAGCCAGCAGCCACGCCAGCTGGGAGCGCGGGTCTCCGGACTCCAACTCTGAGGCTGCACTGCACAACCAAGGACAGAAATGCTCTCTGCTGCCCGTCCCTGCCCGACTGCCTTGTGCCCCCTCATTGCCACCCCCCATCCCCACCCGGCCCCTCAGCCCAAACCAGCCCTGCAGGGGACTGGGAGTTGTGAGTCCGCCTCACCTAGAGGTCCTGATCATTACAGCTTCTGTCACTGTGTCCGCCTTTAATCCAAGAGGTCATTGAATGCCCTGTTCCCCGGCCACCCTCCTCAACAGAAACTGCCTGCCTGCACTGCTCTGGGGACTGTTTCCCTCCCTGCTTCCTTTTCCTCTGTTCCCGCCCTCTGGGGCTCAGGGCTGTAAATTGGTTTTGCTTTAACAGCAAAGGTTTAATACATTTTTTTTTTTTCCTTTTCAACTCCCTGTCTCTCCAGGAGTTTCCTGGGAGGAGGCGCTGAGTTAGTGGTAGCTCTTGTGAACTGTCTCTGGCTTTCTTTGTCCAAACGTGGATTTCTCTGGCCCCATCTTCATATCCCTGGCCACTGCCCGGGGCGAGGGGAGTGCGCACGGGGCTCTTCCTGCAAATTGAGAGAGCCTTGCGGAGGAGCTGGACCCACATCTGGCTGAGCAGCCCCTGTCTGGCTCGCTGGGTGACTGGGGCAAGTCTCCCCTGGTCCAGGGCTCAGTCCCCACCTGTAAAATGAGGGTCTGCTGGCTGTGAGCCCTATGCCACCAACACTGCTCCGTGGCATCTCAGGCGTGGGCAGCATGGCTCACCATGCTTCTTCCCCATCAGACAGCCGGGCAGGGACCTGGTCCCCATTTTACAATGTGGCAACACATTCAGAGATGGTTCGTTCCATCTGGCTAATTACGCTGCATGGAGGGGGCTCCAGGCCTCCTGACTCCTGGTGCCTGGGGAGCCTCGATCCTGGCCCAGGCTGTGCTGTGTGACTAGGGGCAAGGCCCTCCCCCTCTCTGGGCCTCTGACTCTCCAGCCACAGAGGAGATGTGGGGCTTTGGCCACACTGTTTGGGATGCTGTGAGCTTCTCCACCTGCCTGAGGCCTATACTCCAGGATCAGAGCCCTCTAATGGAAAGCACTTTAGGGACGTGATATCGGGGGTGTGTCTGGCTTCCCAGACTCTTGCCCTCTCTCCCTTGGCTCTGCTCCCTCATGTAGCAGGAGTTCTCCCCATGCCCTCTCCCTGTGGGAGACCCCCGGCTTGGGGGGCCCACAGCCATGCTGCTCTGCTCCCTCTCCCCCATGGAAGCTGAGACAAGGGAATTATTTTTGGAACAAGAGCGTTACACAACAATTGAATTATTTATCTTTGGGCATGGAGGGGAGGAGGCATTTTGCTGGGCTTCTTAATTCTTTTCCTGGATTGGAAGGTGCCCGCCTTGCTATGTGGTCGTGTGTCTACGGGCCCATTTGTCCAACATAAGACTGTCCGTGGGCACGCTCCGGTGTTCTGGCTCATGTGAGGGCCTGTGGGTCTTTGTGCAAGCAGGTGGATGAGTGTGTACGGGAGCACTGGGAGTGTGTGTGTGTTCTGTGTGTGTGTGTGCGTGTGCACGTGTGTGCCCATGCACACCTGAACTGTCACTACCTGGTCTCCCTTCTCTGCCCACTGTTCTCAGATTCTGTCCCCCTGTCCCTACTTCTTGTTTCTTCTGTCTCCTTCCTTCCAGACCTCTTGGACCCCTCCTCCCTCTCTCGCCACCCACTGCCCTCCATTCTTTTATGTGACAGGGACCCCAGTGTGTTGCTGGCACCAAGGACCCCCCCCCCGGTGGGAGGGGGTAGAGAAGGGACAGGGGCCCGTGCTGGAGCCTTAGTGGGGCTGCTCTGAGCTTTCACTGATCTGTCACCCCCTCTCGGTGCTGCCTTTCAGGAGCCAGGTGACAGATGGGTCTCTTCCTTCCTGCCCCGTCTCTCGCGCTCCCTCTTCAGAGCTTCACTCTCCAGCCTCCCGTGGGCATCGTGGGACTCGTCTGAAGTTCTGAACCCAGAGCCGGAGGAGGAGGAAGAGGAGGAAGAAAAGCAGGAGCAGGAGGAGGGAGAGGAAGTCAAGTGCACCTTCCCGGAAACAGGCGGTGGGGGTGTGTCCCGCTGTGTGTCCCCATCCCGGTGGCCCGCACCTGCTGGTAGTGCCGCGGAGGACACCCCCTCCCCAACCCCGCCGTCGGCCCCTGCCGTGTCTGCCCTTC
>NW_023248831.1:0-7524 GCF_002007445.2 Ailuropoda melanoleuca | reverse complement strand
TAACACCAAAAGGGTTAGACCTAAATTTAAGAGCTAAAACTATAAAATATTTGAAGAAACACAGGAGAAAATCTTTGTGATACTGATTAAACACGAGTTCATAAACATGACAAGGAAGCATAATGGATAAAAGAAAAAAACTTACATACCGGGCTTCAAAATTTTAAACTTTTGCAATTCAAATGACGTCACACTTCCTGACTTCAAAATACAAAGCTACCATAATCAAACCAGTTTGGTAATGATATAAAGACAGTCCTAATAACCAATGGAAGAGAAAAGAGAACCCAGAAGCCAATCCACACATCTAGGGTCAACTGATCTCCAGCTGCTAAAAATACACTCTGGGGAAAAGAAAGTCTCTTCAACAAATGGTTTTGGGAAAACTGGATATCCACATGCAAAAGAATGAAACTGGACCTTTGTTTTACACCATTCACAGAAATCACCTCAAAATGGATTAAAGAATCAAATGCAAGACCTGAAACTACAAAAACGCCAGAAGAAAACAGACAGGGAAAAGCTTCATGACACTGGTCTTGGCAATGATTTCACCAATATGACATCAAAAGCATAGGCAACAAAAACAAACAACTGGGATTACATCAAACTAAAAAGTTTCTGCACAGCAAAAGAAACATCAACACTGTGAAAAGGAAACCTACAAAAAGGGAGAATATATTTGCAAACGATATATACCTGATAAGGAGTTAATCCCCAAAATGTATTAGGAACTCCTACAACTCGACAGGAAAAAAAAACCTAATAACCTGACTAGTTAAAATGTTTTAATTTTAAAAATGGGCAGAGGAACTATATAGGCATTTCTCCAAGTAAAACATATAAATGGCCAACAAGTATATGAAAAATGCTCCAGGTCATAATTATCAGGCAAATGCAAATCAAAACTACAATGAGGTAGCACTTCATACTCATTAGGATGGCTATTATTAAAACAACAACAGAAAACAAGTACTGATGAGGTTCCAGAATCCATGTTCTTATTCACTATCAACCAAAACTTGCAAAAAAATTAATAAGGGTGTACATATTATAAAGTATAATTTACATACTATGGTAGATGCAGTGAGACAAAACAAACCAGAAGTGAGTCATGTGTATGAAGGAATTTTGTGTATGTAAGAAAGGAGATATTTCAAATCAGTGGGAAAGGACAGAATAACCTAGGAAAAACTCCAACAGGTAAGGTTAAAAATCTAAACGTAATTTAGTTTTAAAAATATAAGGGGATGCCTGGGTGGCTCAGTCGGTTCATCTGCCTTTGGCCCAGGTCATGATCCCAGGGTCCTGGGATCGAGTCCCACACAGGGCTCTCTGCTATGCAGAGCCTGCTTCTCCCTCTGCCTGCCACTCACCCTGCTTGTGCTCTCTCTCTTTCTCTGGCAAATAAATAAAATCTTTAAAAAAAAGATAATGGTGGGAGTATAGAAAGGTTTCCTATGTAAGACACAAAAGTTATAAGCCAAGAATAAAAATTTTAAATGATAAAAGGCATGTGACAATGCAAGAAGTTATCTGCTCCCTTAGGCTCACACTCAAATACATGCTAGCTCTCTAAACATACATATGTAACACACACACACACACGTAAAGAGACTGATATCCAGAGTAAGACAAAATAAATGAGGAAAAAATAGACATATGAAAAACAGTTCACGTTAAGACATGAACATAAATGGCTAATACATATATAAAAATGTTAACCCTCATTAGTAATCAAGGAAATGCAAATTAAAACAAGATACCATTATTTTCTCTAATAGAACAGCAAAAATCATAAAGGCCAATACAATTTTACAGTGTTGGCAAGTGTTTGGGAAAAAATGAAAACTCCTGCAAGTTTGGGGCTATACACCGGTACTATTTCGAAAGACAATCTAACAGTACATATAAAAATTTAACAATTGCATACTCCTGTCTGGTCAATTCTTAAACTCAATCCTAAAGAAAAAACACAAATATGCACAAACATAAGGACAGTTAATATGGTGCCATCTGTAGCAGCAAAAAATGGAATATCTTATAAGCCAATTAACAGGATATACCTAAATAATTAAATATACACGAATAAATACACCCCCCCACACACCACACAGGGTGGTTAAAAATAATGAAATGGGACCACATTCAATGACATGGCAAGGCTTCCAAATACATTAAGACGGCAGGTCACAGAATATTACAGAATGATTAAACATATGAGAGGAAATCAATGCCATCACAATTTACATACGGAGTATTATAGGGGCGCCTGAGTGGCTCAGTCGGTTAAGTGTCCAACACCTGATTTTGGCTAAGGTCATGATCTCAGGGTTGTGAGACTGAGTCCCACATCTGGCTCCACATTGGACATGAAGCCTGCTTAAGATTCTCTCTCTCTCTCTCCCTCTGCCCCCTCCCCACAAAAAAGAGTACAGATTATATTATCTTGTTTTAAGGGGCTACCTCTGGGGATAACAAATGGACAAAAGGGAAGAAGAGGTCTTTCATTCACATATACATCTATGTGTGAATTTTTACATTACTATTTTTAAAAACAAAGTTACAAATAAACCACAAACAAACAAAAAATTCATTTAAATCAAACCAAGAACTGGTGGGGGAATTAAAAAGATTAACTCCTCTGGATGAAAAAAAAGGCTGTTAAACTTGCAATATTTTTGGTTTTGAATATGACTGCAGAAGTATGCCCCAGGACGTATCTAAGTCTTTTGCTACAAAAAAATCCTTTGAGTACATTTCTGCCATGGTGATGAAAAAGAATAATACTGGTTTGCTTTCTTCGCTACAATATTTGGATCTGCTTATCCCTGAAAGAGTTACTCAAAATAGAGTTACTCAGAACAAAGGTGTATTTTTGCCTGGTGGCTAGCCACAGGTAGCCAGGCACTATGTTAAATAGGAAGCAAGGTTTCTTACCCACAGTAAGTATTTATTAATTTGTGTTTCACCAATTTAGGGGCGCCTGGGTGGCGCCTGGGTGGCTTAGTCAGTTGAGCACCTGCCTTTGGCTCAGGTCATGTTCTCAGGGTCCTAGGATGGAGCACCACAGGGCTCCCTGCTCAGCAGGGAATCTGCTTCTCCCTCTCCTTCTGCCCCTCTGTGCACTCGTGCTCGCTCTCTCAAATAAATAAATAAAAATTTTTTTAAAAAAATAAATAAAATAAATTGTGCTTCACTGATTTAGACTATTAACCTTATGTCTACTGGTAAGACATTTAGCTCAGATACAAAGCTTAAAAGATTTTCTCCAGGCAACATCACTACATACATCTCCCCCCATTTAAGGACCCAAGACCACACATCTAAGTACTTTCCCAAGACATACAAGATATGAGTAACAGATCAATTAGTAACAGTGGAACTCCCAGTTTTAAAATGAGGAGTATGATGTAAGAATTTGGTCATCCCTTAAAGAACAGGTATCTCTAAACCCACACTTTAAGAGACTAGGAAAACAACGTATATAGCTGTTCACCAGTAGCAAGCACCATCTTAACCTTTAAGAGTCTGCTTAAGAACATTTATGTTTTCTACAATCAATTAGAGAAATATTCATCCATCATCTAGTATGCATACTACATCAACAGTAAGTACTAAGAACACACTCTAAGGAACCTTCATGAAATCACGCAAAAAATTTTGAATTCCACCTTCAAGAAATCTAACTATATCATTTGTATATCAAAACCAAAAATATGACAAAAGAACTTAGAGCTCTCAATAATTTTCTTCCAATCAGAAACTGATCTCTGCATGAAACAAGTTTTCAATGAATTTTCCACCACAGCACTTCACATTGTATTAATGAAGTTACTGGTTTACCCATCTGGTAGCTACTTAGTGTAAATTTAAATTAAAACAAAAAAATTAAGAATTTAGTTCCTCATTGCACTAGACACATTTCAAGTATTCAATACCCATATAAGGCTAGTGGCTACCATATTGGACAGTGCAGATAAAGAACTAAGATTTTTTTCTTCCTAACAGAAGAAACTGTTCTTTTGGACAGTACTATTCTAGATATTATCAATAAAGATAAGACTTATGTTAGATGAAATAATTCCGACACCAATTCAAACGTTTTTATATTTCAACTCACCATGAATCTCTTTGATACGAAGTGTATTCTGATGCATTCCATATTTTAAAATCAACTGTTCCAGATAGTAGAAAGTTTTTTTGTGCAAAGTCTAAATATAAATGTATTATTAGATTAATAGATGAAATGTAAAAAAGAAAAAAAAGAAGACATCTATAGGTATAGCACACTGATTTTTAAAACAAAAATAATCTTTAAAGATTATGTAAAACATGATAGTGACCTATTTTTCAAAGTGAATGTTCCAGAAACCTAGACTACCGCTGGTGCCTAAAGGATTTGAAAAGAAGGGAGAGGAGGAGGTTTTACTAACTGCTTATAACGGACAAAGATGAAACACAAGATGAAGGATTCACTCATCCTCTCTCTCTCAACACCTTTTGCCTCACTTGAACCACAGCCTTCCAGAAATCCTTAGCTTCTACTCTGTGGCAATCTCCGCACATCTGAGGCTGAACAACATAATCCACCACAAACACTTGCTGAAGGATAGCGCCATTCATCACCTGAAGGGGGGAAAGAAAAATCACACTCCTTCCTTCTTTACTTTCTGTTTAGTAACAAATATTTTTCTTAAAATAATATTTAGTAACTTTAATACTTAAAGTTAGTATTTAACTTAAAGTCTTTTTCCATGAATGCTTTGAGGACATCCACAATAAATCAATTAAACTAAAAGTCATAAAAATAAGTAAGCCTATTTCAAGAAAAAGATAAGTTTAATTTGTAGGATTAAATTAACATTTCATATTTACCTTTAGTTAAAGTGGCTGTGAAGACAGTCTGAAGAATTTATATATCTATATACGTGTGTACGTATAAAAAAAATTAAGACAAAGAAAACTCTCAAAAAAGAAGACATTCCTTAATTTAATTGTTTCCAAACACAGCCAATCATCAGAAATAACCTGGGCAGCTTTTAAACATAGATTCCTGGGTGTCACATCCAGATGGATCCAATCTGATTCACTTACCATGACTTACAATGATGGTCAGCCAAGTCTGAGAAACACTGTCTTAGCTCACACTTTTACCGCAATCTTTTTTCTAATAAAAATAACTGAAAAGATTACCTTACCCACTAATCATGAGCAATGGCTGTTCTTATTAATGACCTGATCATCTGGCAGATGACCGAAAAAAAAACCCAGAAAGGTTAAAATTAAGAGTATAATCTTTTCCTTTTAAGCTGTTCAAACCGTAAGATAACAATATCCCCTCACTTTCACTACCTACACTTCAGACATGCTGAGAAAACTGTATACAGCTTACCTCTTTCTGAATGGTCAGTTTAACTTTAAGTCTCTTAGAATGGGGCTCGGTCCAAACAAAACCTGCATCTACAAGCCGTACCTTCAAAAGAACACAAACAAAAAGAAATGTAAGTTCCCACCTGAGAAAAAAGATGAAAGGACAACTCACTAACAAATACATTTCATAAGCTTAAGGAATCTGTGATTAGCATCACTACTCAACACCACCAGTAAAAAAAATTACCAACAGAGGTATGGCAACAAAAAGAGCAATGAAAGGACCACCTAAGGACTACATTAATGCAACTGGTATAACTTAAGCAAAAATTGAAATATTTGCATAGAAAAAAATGCTTTTCCCTTAAAAAGTATACTTTTTTAAAAATGGAAATTATACTTTTTAGAAGAAAGCAAAGATCTGTTGATTCATCATCTACTAGAAATCTCATAAACAAAAGTTTCTGCTTGGATTATTCTATCTATATTAAGCACATGGCTTAAAAAATTAGAGGGCGTCTCCTGCTGAACACTGAATCCACAATGGTAACATACTGCTGTATCAGCAGAGGCCAGAAAAGTTTGCTACATGTGAAGAACTCAATGTAGCTTAATATAACTAAAATACTTTTCCCCTCCCCAGTTTACCCTAACCATACAGCTATGCTCTGTCTCTGGTCTAACACTTGTTTTCTCTACCATAATTCTCCCCAGATTTCTGCACAGCTCCCTCCCATACTGCCTTTAATGTTTACTCGAATATCACCTTATCAGTGAGGCCTTACCTAACCACTCTATTCACTTATTTTATTTGAGTATAATTGACATATAATGCTAACCACTCTATTATTTTTTTTAAAGATTCTATTTATCTATTTGACAGAGAGAGAGACAGCCAGCAAGAGAGGGGACACAAGCGGGGGAGTAGGAGAGGAAGAAGCAGCCTTCCCGCTGGGCGGGGAGCCAGATGTGGGGCTCCATCCCAGATCCCTGGGATCACGCCCTGAACGGTAGGCAGACACTTAACGACGGAGCCACCCAGGTGCCCCAAACCACTCTACTTTAAATTGCAACTCTTCCCTATGCAGTTCTTATCCCCTTCCTGGTTTTTCCTTCCACAGAATTTAGACGTTTTAACATATTGTATAATACACCTACTTCACACCATCCCCTCAACTAGAGTAAGTTACCTAAGACAAACATTTTTGTTTGTCATTCACTGCTATATCCCTGACACCAAAAGCAAACTGACACAGAGTTGACACTTAATCAACACTGCTGAAAGAACTAATGAATTATTAAGACTCAGCAGACATTTGACAAAAGCCTGAAAGCCAGAAGTATGAAATTGAGACAAAGTTACACAAAAACTGACTCTGGAGACAAATTAGGGAGCAGAAGGAATGCCACTACTAGGTATTTACCCACAAAAACAAAAACACTAACTTGAAAAGATATATGTACTCATATGTTCACTGCAGCATGATTTACCATAGCCAAGATATGGTTAATAGATGAATGGATAAAGAAGATGTGGTGTATAGATAGATATTTTTTCTATATATAGAAAATGGAATATTGCGCAGCCATAAAAAGGATAAGAGTTTGCCATCTGCAACATGGATGGACCTAGAGTATATTGAGCTAAGTGAGATAAGTCAGACTGAGAAAGACAAATACCATATGGTATCACTCATATGTGGAATCTAAAAAACAAATGAATAAACAAACATAAGGCAGAGTAAGACCTATAAATACAGAGAATTGATGACTGCCAGAGGGAAGGAGGCTGGAGGATGGGTAAAATGGGTAAAGGGAGTGGGAAACACAGCTTCCAATTATGGAATGAATAAGTCACAGGGATAAAAGGTACAGCACAGGTAATACGGTCAGTGACATCATAATAGCATCGTATGATAAAAGATGGCAGCTACTCTTGTACGCACAGCACAACGTATAAAGATGTCAACTCACTATGCTGTATGCCTGAAACTAATGAAATACTGTGCGTCAACTATACTCAAATGAAGAAAAATTTCAAAGAAAAATTAAAAAGAAAAAATTTTTTAAAAAGAACCGAAAGCATCAAAAACATTAAGACTATGGTAAAGACTCTGGAGCATAAAAATATCACTGCTGGGACAAAAAAAA
>NW_023248829.1:0-7305 GCF_002007445.2 Ailuropoda melanoleuca | reverse complement strand
TTTTTTTTTTTTTTTTTTTTTTTTTTTTAAAGATTTTATCTATTTATTTGCCAGAGAGAGAGAGAGCACAAGCAGGGGCAGAGGGAGAAGCAGGTCCCCACTGAGCAGGTAGCCTGACAGGACCCTGGGATCATGACCCGAGCTGAAGGCAGATACTTAACTGACTGAGCCACCCAGGTGCCCCAATATTACTGGTTTTTAAGAGCAAACAAAAACAGAATAAAAGACACTAAGCATTTTATTAGTCCATTGTTTTCAAAGCCTTTATGCTCATCAGCAAAACCGAATTTAGAAGATGCAAGTGGGCATTAAGTAAGTCAACTAAAAACCTGCTCATCCTTTAAGTGTAGACTGTTGTGCTCGTGGGTTGGGGGGAGCCATATGGCATTTGAAACTTTTGCCTGTCTGGTGTTTCCAAGTGCAAGAAATAATCCATTCTCTGTGGAAAGAAGGCCCTGTGGCAGCTACTGATAGTGACCCCAGTCCCCAGGCCTCCCTGGTCCACTGGCCACCTGGCTGTGGGACCCAGCCAGGCCCACTGCGCGCGGTCTCCCAGTGCCTGCCACCAGCCTGATGCGGCCCCCAGGCTCCTTCACCCCAGATAGTCATGTGACCGGCTCTTTCATGTAGTTCAGGTTCACCTCAAACGTCACAGAAGAGCCTTCCTGGACTCCTCAGGTGACAACGTCCCCCACTGTCCCCCAGTCACTATCGTCGTGGCTCATCTTTCCCCCCAGTATCACTCATTGCTTTGAAATAATCTCAGACGCTTGTTGATTGACTACTTGTTGATCTCCTCCTGGCACCCCCCCACTCCCATTATCCCCACATAAGTGCCCGAGAACAGGGATTGGACTTGTTTCGTTCACTGGCGTTTCTCCAGGACTTAACGGTACTAGCACATACGGGCAGGAAGCCTTCCGTGAACCACGGTTGCACGGAAGCCCTTCCCCCGCGTACTTTCGTAGTGTCTCATCGGATGCACTGTAAGGTTGTTACAGACCGAAGTCCCCCCTCGTCCACAGAGATACGATCCGAAGCTTGCAGTGGTGCCTGAAACTGCAGATAGAAGCGAACCCTATCAGTGCTGTCTCTTCCACACGTGCACACCCAGGATACAGGTGAACTGTACACGGGGCCCAGCGAGGGATCGACACCAATAACTGGTAGTAACGTAAATTGTAACGTTACACCGTGGCAAGTTATGTGAATGTGGGCTCTGCACTCCAACTTGTGGGGATGACGTGAGGGGATCAAATGGAGCGAGGTGAACGATGTGGGCGTGGTGATGGGGCGTCGGGCTGCTAGCAAACCCTCTGATATGTCAGAAGGGGGGTCCTCCACTTTCCCACCAGGAGTGACTGTGGGTAACTGAAGCCACGCACAGCAGATAAGGGCGAGCTGCTGTATTTCTATAAACCACAAGGCAGGACGTGAATTCTTCCCAGTCACTGGGACCCACTGCAGACCTTTGCCCGGATCACACTAGCCTGCTAAAAAGGGTGCCTTCTCCCTGCCCAGGGCTGGTGCCTGGGGCTGTGGCAGGAGACGTGCTGTTCGCCAGGTTTCTCTGGTCCTTGGACGAGCGTCTTTCTGAGGGGACGTCGTAAGGGAGCCTGAGGAGAGCAGACTTGTTTTGGAGCAGCGGTCGCGAGGGACCCCCAGCATCCCAAGGCCACTTCATTCTTCCCAAATACTCCTAGCAAGCCTATCTTTCGCCGAGGCGCTCTGGTCTCATTCCTGCACAGACTGCTCAGGGCTCAGCTACGTTTATCTGTGAAGGGCCGATAGCGAGTATTTTCGGTTCTGCGGTATTCCGCCGCCGTGGTACAGAAGCAGATGACATGTGGACGGATATGCATGGCTGGTTTGGCCCGATGAGCATCGTTTGTCTGCGCCAGGACTAGAATCAGGGTCTTCGGTTCTGGCCTCGGCATCCCCCTCCTCCCGGAGGTCACACGACTCTAGTTTCTGAATCAGTGGGGCATGACGCTCGGTGAGGGAAAAGTATGCTGGGGAGAAGGGGCCCAAAGCTACGTGGTACCAGCGAAACACTTTGAAATAGGCCCCGGAATTCTGAGGTACCTTATCTTGAATTTAGTTTAGGTAACAGTGGGCTCCAGTCCCAGGAAGCGCAGGGGAACGACTCAGTTCTTGGCATCCGCTACCTTGTTTATAAGCAAGGCTGATGTTAAAATGCTGATGACTGGCATGGTGAGGGGCTGACTAATTAGGATGGATGGGAGTGCAAACAGTTGGTGTGTGCATGTGCACAGGGGTGGCGTGGCGGTCAGGAAAGCCCCTGAGGCACGGCTGGCAATCACAGACGTGTTCCCATTCGATGGACAATGGAAAGGTCCTGGCCCAAAGACATCTCATCCACACACGCCCGCTAATGTTGGGAGTTCCATCGTTACACATTTCCCCTCCCCAAGATTTTAAAGTAATCCCTACACCCAACGTGGGCTTGAACCCACAACCCTGAGATCAAGAGCCACCCGCTCTGCCTACTGAGCCAGCCCGGCGCCCGCCCCTAGAGATGTTTCTTTAGATGACAGATCGCCACCTTCCCTTAAATGCAAAAACCGCTTGGAAGCAAATAAACATTGAATCACTTGGAGTCACATAATTGTTGCAAAAATTCTAACGTGAATTATTTGTATCACATCCTTTCCAACCAGTAACGAGAGATCTTCGAAGAGGAAAATACAGAAAGGGTCGGTGAATCAGGTCCCTGGGAACAAGCTCTAGAGAGGAAAGGCTCTCATGGCGGAGCGGGAAGGTGCCCAGGACAAACGCTTCACTTGAGATTTTGACCAAGTTTGCACCCAACGCCGGAGCTGTTTTCTAACGTGTGAACCAGGAAATCTTTCTGGTGGCCGCCAGGAAGCTTGTCGCCGCATCGAGAGCCTACCTCACCCGTGCGGAACTGGCATCTCGGGGGTTATTTTTCTGCCCTTATTTCCCCCCGACATGATTCCTCCAATACTTGGTCTTTCTGTCTTGCGTGGGGTTTGGGAAGTCGCTTCAATTTCTGTAGGAAGCGAGCTACCTGGAGACTCGTCCATTTGGTCGTGCCTCGCGTAACCCCCAGTGTACACCAGACCTGGATCTCAGCCGACCAGGAGGTAGTCTCTCCTTGGCTCCGGGGCGCTTAGGAGGTGTTCTAGAACAGTAACGGATTTTTCCGTGTTTTCCCGTTATACCCGTGCAGGTTTTCCGGGGCGGGAGGAGGAATTGTGTAAAGATTCACAAACCTGTGCGAGGTGGAAGTTGTTCCGTGCGGTCCCGGGGGTGTCTGCAAGCAGGGAGGGGGCCGCGGTGGAGAACTTGAGCGCCGCGATAAGCAGCACAGCCAGGCCCGACGCGGGGAGCACCTTCATCTCCTCGGGGCGGCTCGGGGATTGTATCAGCCCGGGGCGAGGCAGACCGTGTGCAAGCACTCCGACCTTGAGTTCTTTTATAGCATCACACAGGTCTGGGCCCTCGGAGCAAGGATGATTCATGTCTCGAAAGGTAATTATACAGCTCGTTTCTCTCCCTGATGACGGGGTAACACCAGGGTACACGGGAGTCGGGGTAAAGCTTCATTCCCTGAGATTTACCAAGTCACAAAGGCAGAAAAACACTAAGTTTTAATGAAGTTTGTCAGCTGCTTACACAAATTGGAGTAAACTTGATGAATTTTAACCCAATCCAATGGAAACGTTTGAGGGGTCTCAGTGTGGGGGCCTTTCTCCACTCTGAGGACAGAAGAGGTCAATGATTAGAATACGGTTTAATTCCTCCTTGGTCATCTGGCCCCCTCCCCCCAAAATTCGATGGGCCGCCAGCACCCTCTGCGTCCCCTCGGGCATTCCTCAGTCACGGGCGCTATTCCTGCTGATGGTTCTGGGCACGCAGGACCCTGAATCATCAGGGAAACATCGCATTACAGTGTGCTGACTTAGGGTGGAAGCAGCCTGACAGCTGTCAGAACACCCTTGAGTAAGTTAATGCACGAGATGCGTCTTCGTTAACAGACACGTTGCACAGAACTCCCCGCTCCCTGGCACTCCTGGCTACCTGGGGTCACAGTCTTCCTCCTGGCTCTGATTAAGATAGATCTCGAGCCAGAGACAGCGTGGAGAAATGGTTTCTATGGTGGGAAAGCACTTTGGCGTCAGACAAAGTGACATTCGGTTTTAAGATACTTCCTCGCTGTGTGACTTTGGGCAGGTTATTTAACCTCTCTGAACATCAGTTTTGTGTGTAGTGTGTGTTTAATCTGCAAAAGACCGGCAGCAACACTGTGTGTGAGCTCCTCAGGGTTGCGGGAGGAACAGCATATAGCGTGGTGTCTCGTGGCCGCTTGGGCCGCTTGCATCCAGCGGACAGATTCAAATCCGCGTTCTGACAACTGTCAGCAGGACTTGGGGCAGGTCACTCAGTCTCTTTCAGCTGTGGTATTTTCATCTGTAAAACGGGAGGAAAGATACCTCTTTGTTGGATTGTCATAAAAGAGTAAATCAGGCCATAAAAAAGCTCTCTGCAGACTGCTCAGGGGACACCAGCTCCTACAAAACCATGTTTGACTTAACTCTTGACTGAGGGGCCAGGCTCCTGGCAGGTTTGAAGAAATGCCATTCAAATGGATGAATGGATGACTCGATCAGTGGTTCCCAAAGTGTGGTTCCTGGACCCGTGGCATCACTGTAACCTGGGAACTTGTTTGAAAAGCCAATTCTCAGACCCCACCCAGACTCACTAAATGGGGCCCAGTGGTCTGTGTTTTCAGAAGCCCTCTGGGTAATTCTGATACACTAAAGTTGGAAAATGCTGGATTAGTTGAGCAAATAGCACCATGGGGGCTGAGGTGAAATGAAAAAAAGTATAAAAAATGCCCAGAACACCGCAGGCACAGAAAGCATTGAGTACTACCCTCGCCTTCCAGAGCAGTGTTTAGTGGTGACAGACCGTGTATTTGAATGTCATTTGTGAAGTTTGCTGCAAATAATTTATTGCTAATACTTGTTAAGTCATGAAGATGTGTAACTGACTTGCCTTCTGACTTAGACTAGATTCAAGGTTATTCCCGTAGTGATCCCTCCCCGCCACCCCCTGCCCCTCGCTCCGGTGCATTCGGATACACTGTCCTGCACGCGAGAGGGCAGCCGTGTGTGGGGTCTAGTGAGCAGCCCCGGGTCCTCGACGAGTATTTGTTGCATGCGTGAACAGCATCTCTGCCTTGTGCTCTGAGACTCTGCTGTAAAACAGAAGGAAAATCAGAGACCTACGTGACTCGTCCAACTCACTGAATTGTAAGGTCCTCAAAAACTGAGTGGTACAAAGGTCACAGCAAAGCTTGTTTTATAAGTGAATGAACGAAGGTACAGTGTATACTCCTGGCCACTTCTGGTCTGAGGACAGGAAACGATTTCAAAATTTGCATTTACACACTTTCCTGTTCCCTGCGGCTCTGCTCTCACACCCTCAGAGCAGCAGGAATAAAAGAACAAGGACAGAGGCCTGGAAACTTTTCCACTTGACAGTCTTATTGGCTTATTTCCACCCCAGATCATTGCTCCAAGTCCTTGCGATGGTCCTGAGCCAAAGGCAGCCAGGGAGTGGAAGACAGTAAGGAACTCGGGGTCAACAGAAGATAGTCTCCCTGGAAGAACTTGAAGAATCACTAAATTCCATTTCTGGAAGCCGATTGAGATAAACAACTGTCTAGAAGGGTGACCTTGGTATTTCTAGAAGGGTCCAGCATCTGTTCTGAATGACAAACTCAGGCTGGTAATTTCCCACTAGGCCACTAGGTGTTTCCTTTTCCTGATTTTCCTTTTTTTTTTTTTTTTTACAGGGGAGAAAAGTCTTCTTTCTTTCTGTCGTTCTTGCATTAAATCTAAATTTAAAACCAAATTGTTCCAACCTACAGCGATCCTTTCAAAGCCAGTCCGCAACTCAAAGGACATGAAATGAGAGACTGTGTCACCGAGGACTGTGGAGTGCGTAGATCTGCGGAAAAACAATCTGCAAGGGACAGGAGGCCGGTAGCCTCCAAGCAGAGGATCCCGCAGAGTTCCCAGAAACCGTAAACAGAAGTTTCCACGCGCCGCTAGGACAGGGAAGTTTAAGTGACGGAATCAAGTGCTCCATGGAGGACTGGTTCTTGCCAGGTCCCAGCTGGGTTCAGTCCCGCGCTGGGATTTCTGGGCCGGTGCTGCGATGCAGGCCGTGGGCTGAGAGTAATTGTTGAATAAGTAACTGACCACCAACTTGTCTTCCTTCAATGAGAGGCATGGACTTTGTATTTAGACCTAGAATCAAACACTGACTTGGCCAGCTTTCTTAAGTATTAGCTGTTGGGGTTTTGAGCTGTGAAATCCAGTTCTGGCCAATTTAAGAGAAAACATTTTTTTTTCCCTTAGATTTTATATATTTGAGAGAAAGCACATGCGTACAGAGGCAGAGGGAGAAGCGGACTCCCCGCTGAGCAGGGAGCCCGATGTGGGGCTCAGTCCCAGGACCCTGAGATCATGACCTCAGCTAAGGCAAACGCTTCACCAACTGAGCCCCCCAGGCACCCCTTTTTGGAAAAAAATATCAGGTAGCTCAGAGAATTAGAGCACCAAGCTGGGAGAACCAGCAGGACCAAGGGTGGTAGAAACCGTCACCAAGAATGGAGTGTTGCTGGGACCCTGGCCTCTTATCACTGGATGGTTTTCCCGTTGAGTGGTTGAGGCCACTGCGGCCAGGCTCCTGGCTCTTACGGTCCTTGTCTCATTCCCTCAGCGCTCAGCGTGCAGTGGGAGGGTCTGTGGTTGGGCCGGCCACACGCCCTCGCCCTCTGTCCAGAAGCAAGAAGCAGGAGGACCTCTGTAAGTTGGTGTCCATCCGTATGAAGAGGCAGGACCTGTTCATGGAGACCACCAACCATACATACTAGGGAGTATCTCCCAGAGGGGAATTCTGTGCGGGGCAGCCAAAGAACACATCAAAACCAAACCTGGATAGTGTCCCCCACAATCTGGGAAGCCTCCTGCTTTGTGACGTGGAGGATAAAACCTAAACCAGGAGGATGTGGAGACGATTAAAATGGCTAATGGATGCTTAGCACTCAGTCCAGGTCACAAACGGGAAACTCCAGAATTACTCTTTGCCATGAATTGCAAAAATGTTCCAGAAATATTGTGATGGGTTAATAAAAAATGAATATAAGACATTTTCTTATTTTTATTTATTTATTTAGTTTTTTAAAGATTTTATTTATTTATTTGACAAAGAGACAGCCAGAGAGAGAGGGAACACAAGCAGGGGGAG
>NW_023248828.1:0-7152 GCF_002007445.2 Ailuropoda melanoleuca | reverse complement strand
AAAAAAAAAAAAAGGAACACCCTTGAAGTTATTCAGGAAACATCTACCAAAAACTATGATAAATATCAGTCTTAACATTGGCCTATTAGAGACAAACATTAAAAAAGGAAAAGTACAAGAACATTATAATTAGAAAGAAGAAAAATATCAGAATATATGTTAGGTACTATGACTATTCGATATTTCCACTCTACCTTTCATGTGCTGAATAAAGGAAAGAGAAGGAGTATCGATATTGAAAAAAGACTAGGGTTCTTACTATTTTAGGTGCTATTAACTTCTGCTTTGAAAGTCGAAGGAAGGGATTGAATGTAGTTTAAGATAAAGGAGAGACTCTATGACTGCAAACGGATACATGATTTACTATGCGGTTTTGTGCCAGTGGGATGCATTTTGAAAAAAAAAATAAAATATTAAGCCTCTACTTCACACCTGTTGTAACAAAAAATATCATAAAGTTTAAATAAGTGGCAAACTTTAAGAAAAACCTATTTGGAAACTAGTCAACACTAAATAACATTAAGCCAATTTTTAAAACAGAAAAAAAAAGCTAGCTGAAGAAAATGGTTAGAGGATACAAACAGGCAATTCAAAGAGAAAAATTAAAAACGGCCAACAAATATGCAACAGAATGGCAAATCCAACTTTTCTGTCTCAAAATTCCCAGAGAAACTCATTAAACGATGACAAAACAATAGGCTTCAAGTATCCCTCATTCTAAACAGATTGCTATGAAGAGATGTGCACAGGCATGAGCCAAAAATATGTTCCCCACAGGAGCCAAGCACCCTTCTCAGGTCTGTCCAAAGGTGAATTTGAAGAGGCCTTGAGGAAAATTTCTCTGGAGAGAATGGTTAGTACAACTTGAGTAGCTTTTCAGTGGGTTAAGAGAGGGTGCCTCTTCTCTACCTCAGATAGGGTACAGGGCTTCCAGAGTTCAGTAGAAGTGGATCACGAGGAGGAGAATCACACCAGAATTATCACAAAAGGAAACCTATAAGCTTTCACTTATGATAGGTTAGCCTGAGGTAGACCATTGAACTCATCAAAAATAACTAGAAAAGCTGGATCAAATACAAAAATCACCTGATTAAGGGTATCAAAGAAATATAAAGGCAGCATAAATGTGAGGGGCTGAGATTCCACGTAGAAAGGAAATTCCCTGAGGCCAACCATACATCCCATGATAATTTTCACCTGTAACAGCAGCAAGGGTAGAAACTGTAAGAAATGAAAAGAGAAAGGGAGAACAGCAGCTGTTTTAGGGTAGAAAATCTTTGCAGAGCTTTTAGGAATATTATAGAACAAAGGAGAAACAAAAAAGTGGAATTCAGGGATACTGATAAATCAGGACTTTCTGTCCAAGATCCAGGAGCGAAGGAAAGTGCAGAGAAGGAACCTGACAATCTGATCCTCTTTCTCCTCAAAGCGTCATGATTCTTAGGCAGCGCAGGTGAGAGGGAGAGAAACTGAAAAAGCAGTTGCTAAGAGGCTGAGAAGGTAAGTAGATTGATGGGCAGTCTTACCTGGTGGTAGAGAATAAAATTGAAGAAGGATTCACCAAGGTGGAGAGACCCTTGTGAAAATCTCAGGCTTTCAGTTTGGATCACTTAAAGATGACCCTCTAAGAATAAAAGCAATCTTGAAATATAAAACTTCTGACAGACATTGAAAACTAACTTCAAATATATTTAATCACTGCTTGTATTAATGAGACCAGATTGTGGTCTAACTACTTAGCAGGAAATAAAGAAAATATTCTATAATGGAATAAGTGGAATAATTTAGACCCTTTACACTTAATTTATAATGTTTAACATTCAATCAAAAAAATAGCAAGTATATCAAAAGACAACATGAAACAAAACCAGAAAATAGAAAGAGATCTTCAAGGTGATTCAGAAATTTCAGGTATCAGATATGGATATCATTTAAGAATGATTACTATGTTTAAGAAAAGAGATAGTAATATAGAGAATTTCTCAAAAGGAATGCAAACTATAAAAGAGAATTAAAGTTACATTAGAAAATGAGAAATACTTGACAAAATAAGAATGCAATTGAGGAAATTAATTTATAGCTGCAAAGAGGATTTGTCCTCTAAAGATAGACCAGTGGAAGATATCCAGACTGAAGTACAAATAGGAAAAAACCTGGAATATAGAAAAGGGTTAAAGACCTAAAAGTTGCAAATTGGCAAAAGATCTTACATAGATATCAGTTGAGTCTCAGAAAAATTCAAGAGAAAGAATGGCACAGAATTAATATTGGAAAACCTAATAGTTGAGAATTTGCAGAATTGACGAAACATATGAAGCCACAAGATTAAAGAAGCATCATTCACTCCAAAGAGAATGCAAACAAAAATCTATACCAAGTATATCATTGTAAAACTACACAATACCAAGGAAAAATAGAAGAAAACATTTGCCTTCAAAGGTGCAATTTTGCAACTAAAAGCTGACTTCCTAACAGAAATGACAGACAATAGAAGACAATAAAATGATTTTGCTAAAGGCTAATGGGGAGCCAAATAACAAATAAAAACATTCCCAGATAATAATGAGACATAAATAAACAATCTTGCCAATCAAACTTAAAACGATGAAAGGACGAACAGGATTTCCTTAGGCAGAAGGAGTACAATGTTTGTCAGAGCGTGGTAATTCAGGAAAGAATGATGTGACTGCGTAATAAAAATGGTGACTATATGGGTAACTGAAGGTAAATCTGAATTCTAAACTAATAATATACTGAGGGATTTGAAGTAGAAATAAAATACATGAAACCAAAAATACAAAGGCAGGGGGGCTCGAATGGAATTAAAGTTTTTTGAGAATTAAGTGTTCTGCATTACTCGGAATGTGTAAGAGGTAGTAATTTGTGAAGCAGGTGAAGAAGTTTGTGCCTGTTGTAATCTCAAAAGTAATCAATTAAAAAACGGTAGCAGAAGAATATGAAACTAACAACATGATAGAAGAGGAAAAATGGATAACAAATATACTTGAGTAACTGAAGAGAAAGAGAGAAGAAGAGATGTAAAAGAGCTGGGAAAATTTTGAAGAAATCATAAGATGATAGATTCAAACTCAATATATGAACAATAAAATTACAAAATAACAGTCTGGGGGCACCTGGGTGGCTCAGTCAGTTGAGTATCTACCTTCAGCTCAGGTCGTGATCCCAGGGTTCTGGGATCAAGTCCTGCATTGGGCTCCCTGCTCAGCAGGGAGTCTACTTCTCCCTCTTCCCACCCCCCTGCTTGTGCTCTCTCTCTCTCTTGTGTGTGCGCAAAAATAAATAAATAAAATATTTTAAAAAATAAAAATCTGAATAACTGAAAGGAATGGCAAGATTATTTAAAATCTGACTATATGCTACTTTAGAAAGATAGAGGAACAGAGGTTGAAAGTTCAAGGGTAGAGAAAGGTGTGTGATGCAAAGGCCAACCGAAGGTGAGCTGCTGACCCCATAGTAAACGAGAGGGCTCTGAGAGCAGAAGCATTATTAGAGAAAAACAGGTAAAGCTATTTACAAACCAAGGCAATGATTACTTTGACCAGAAAAGGGCACAAAGATGTCTTCTTGGTCAACTGACAAGGTTCTATTTGTTGATGCAAGTGGTGAATACATGGATATATTCACTTCGGGAAAAATCCTAAAGTTGTACATTTAAGGATCTACTTTCCTGTATGGCCCATGTGCTTTAATAAAATGTTATTTTAAAAGGGGGATCCTTCTTCTCAAAAACAACCCAAGGATAAAAGGGAAGTAGACGACTGAAACCCGGAGCGTGGGCAACAGGTGTCCCTGGAGTTCAGGAAGCTGGAGCAGGGCTCCCTCCCAGGCTAAAACCAAGAATAGGAAAAAGCCTCCCACGGAAGAAAACAAAGCAGTGATGGTTTTATAGCCATTGCCAAGAGAACACTAACCAGAGGTTATAACTCTACCAGGATGAAAGGACTGTGTCCTTCTTACCTAATCCTTTTTCACACTAAGCCCAACCTTCTAAGTGCTAGAAAAATTGATTGAAAATGAGGAAGACAGAAGAATGAAAAGGTGAGTTAACAAAATATGGCCCCTTAACCACTAAAGATCTCCAGCTGGGAGAGAGGAAGAGTTTTAAAACGAATAACAACCGTTGGTGTTGATCTTATAGGACACAGAATTTGTGAAACTACTGAGATGAGAATTGTCTGAAGGAATAACCCGGAAAATCTATGACACCTACTCCAGTCATCCAGGGGCAGAGAAGAATGATTCCAAGGGGAGGTTTCACAGGTATGGCAGTGGGAAAAAGAAATAGAATTGGTTCTGCATTGCATCATCTTAACTGTAGTTCATCCAATGAATGTTTTATGTTAGAAAAAAATGAAGTTGTATATGAAAGAATCAGGGAAATGTAAATTAATGCATTGACATCATTTTTCAGACTTCAGATTGGCAAAATTTAAGACCGATAAAATCCATTTTTGTAAGGAGGAAAGGAAATGAGTACTCTCCCACAATGTTGATAGGAATGTTAATTGGCAAAATATTTTTAGAAGGCAATTTGGCATTTTTAAGACATTTTAAATGCAAACCATTTAACTCCATAGTTTCAGTCCTAAGAATTTATCTCTAAAACTCTCACATGTGTGTAAAAAATATTTACACAGGGATGTTTAAAACTTGTACCCTGGAATCAATCTAAACTTTCATCAATAATTATATAAATTAGAGTATATGTATTTATGAAATATTATGGAGCCATTAAACAGAATAACGTATGCACGGAGATGATGCTAGAGAGAAAGAGACAAAAGACAGAATCGGATTCAAAGATATAGATAGAGAAATAGGGATAAAAACAGAGATATGTGAGACTCTTTAAAACAAGTTTTATTAACTCATAAATAAGATAAAAATACAAGTTTTGAATAATACAAGAATGTACCATCCACAGGGCACCTGGGTGGTTCAATCAGTTATGCATCTACCTTTGGCTCAGGTCATGATCTCAGGGTCCTGGGATCGAGCCCTGCATTGGGCTCCCTGCTCAGTAAGAGATCTGCTTGTACCTCTCCCTCTGCCCCTCCCCACAGCTCGTGCTGTCTCTCACTCTCTCTTTCTCTCAAATAAATAAATAAATTCTTAAAAAAAAAAAAAAGAATGTCCCATCCATGTAATCAGAGATACCCTAAAAGAGAGTTTGGAACATGGTAGGCAGTCTCTAAATAAGATTATGTCCTATTTATGTAAAAAATTGAAAACAGAGGGGTATTTAAATATTTCACTTTATACAGTTCTATGTTATATAAACTTTTGAAATAAAAAGTTTAATCATGTAGTACTCAAAATAAAATAAAATACTATTCAAATTAAAAAGTATGTGCTTTGCATATGCTAGTTCTGACATTCTCTAGTTTACTGACCTTGGAGAAGTGTACTAACCTCCTAATTTACTAACATTTTTAAAACAAAGATAATAAAATACAACAAATGGGATTTTGTGAGAATAAACAGCATGTGAATAACAATTAACCGACTGTTTGATGCATTGTGCACAGTCAGTACATGGCAACAGGGTATTATTTATCACTCTCCTCACCTCCAATGTAACCTACTGTCCTACACTGACCTTTTTTTAATCTCAGTTTCTCAAAGGTGGACCCCAGCCAGGTCTGACATAACCAGCTATTCCATCATTTTAAAATACCCTCTTATTCATTAGAGCTATTTATTAGAAGTTTGTTTTGTAGAGAAAACAAAAAATAAATGCTTGCCACTTACTTCAAGTTATACAACAAAATATATTATAATGGAATCAAAGGCTAAGTATAAATATTTTAATAATAAAATTAAAGAAAAATATAGGCAATATTAATCTGAACTCTAGATCCGCAGACATTTTTTTTTAAAGTTAACCACAATTAGACCAGTAACAAAGCAAATAGTTAATAGATTTGACTGTACAAAAATGGAAGATAGGGTCACCTGGGTGGCTCAGTTAGTTAAGTGTCTGCCTTCCTTCCACTCAGGTCATGATCTCAAGGTCCTGGGCTGGAGCCCCAAGGCCCATGTTGTGGGGCTCCCTGCTCAGTGGGGAGTCTTCTTCTCCCTCTGCCCCTCACCCCTACTCATGCTCTCACTCTCTCTCAAATAAATACATAAATAAATAAATCTTTTTTAAAAAATGGAAAACAGTATTAATGCCATTAACAAAACTCAGAGCAAGCAGAAGGCCTAAAAAGTTTTCCACGAAGATGGCAATCACAGATATAAATTGGTCTATTATTATCTACTATGAAGCAAAGAAACTTCTAAAGACACTTACGCAAAGTATAATTCACTTCCCCCCAAATTTAGTGATACTTAATTTTTTTAAAGTGTTGACTGCTTTTTTATTGAAATAACTTTAGCTACCATATTTTCCCAGTGAAATTAGCCAGTATATTAAAACAAAAATGCTCAGTGTGTCCTCAGTCATTGTTGGTATTTTGTTACAAACTTTCTGATAAAAATTTGGCAGTGTGTATCAAGATCATCACAAATAACTGTAATGTGTCATTTTATCATTTCACCTTTAGGAATTTATTCTAAAAAAATCATCTTATGGTCATCAAATTATTCACAAAAATATGAGGTATTATTTGTCACAGTGAAAACAGTAGACAGAGCATAAATTTCAACAACTAGTAGAATGGTAAAATAATACTGCAAAGCCATTATTAAAGATGTGGAGAAATATGACATAACCTTAAGAAAATAAAAAGGCTGCAAAATTAAATGTATAGTATAACTGAAATATTTATTACAAATGTAGGTATCTATTATACATGTGTAACAGAAGATTAGAAAGAAGTCAAACTATTTATCACTGAGTTGGGACAAAGGCTCATTGACTGTTGTAGGGAAGCTGTATTCTGGAATGAGAAAGTGTGACTTTTGGAGGTAAATTCATGGGCTTTGAATCACAGTTCTGACTCCTTGAGGAAGTTACTTAATATTTCTGAATATCAGTCTCATCATCTGTTCAAAAAAAGTACAAATCTACATAATTTGTAATTTTTAGACCATTTGTGAACTAAAATATGTAAAAGAATCTAGTCTAAATCCTGGCACATGGAAGAAGCTGAATAAATATTAAAACATTAACTATATATATATATA
>NW_023248827.1:0-7151 GCF_002007445.2 Ailuropoda melanoleuca | reverse complement strand
CTAAAAAAAAAAAAAAAAAGACATAGGACAGGAGCCACAGCTTGCTCGCGGTAACAGGAGCCACAGCTTGCTCGCGGTAACAGGAGCCACAGCTTGCTCGCGGTAACAGCCCAAGTGCAAAGAGAGTGGATCTGCATCAGGTGGATGTGGGAGTCACCCTGCTTCGTAGCCTCGTAGCGCATTGGAGTCGGTACCTGTGGTAACAGTGTGGATATGCCTTGTAGGGTTCCTGTAAGAGGTGTGCTCGCATACCAGTGTCACTGTGCTCAGGGAAGCCAAAGCACTGTGTCCTCACCAGGTGTTGGTTCTTGCAGTCCAGATGGAGTATGCTTATCAGGGGTCATTGTAACCGTAGGTAATGTTGCCTAGAGAATAGCATTTTGTAAATCAGAAATATGCTCTTACAGACATTTTTCATTGACATTGAATTTCAGCCAGATTTGTATAAATAATTAAGATTTGAATTTAATTTAAATGGTTAAAAATAAAATTTTCAAAAACTGATTTTGCTTTCTGTGTTAGTCCTTGCCTGACAAAGATGGGAAGAAATGCCTGTTTCTCATAAAATGTTTCGATAAGACCTTTGAAATCAGTGCCTCAGATAAGAAGAAGAAACAGGAGTGGATACAGGGTAAGGCAGTTTTTATTATTTGTCATGATATAACTTGAGAGCTCCGACTTTGTATTTTTCATCCCAGTAAAGATACTAAAGGCATTGTTCCCTCGTTGTAGTTATTTCTGCATGCAGCATAGTAGCTGAAAGAAAAACAAATTGAGAGGAGCTCCCAAATTTTTCATCAGTTTCGTTTGCATAATGAACTTGTGGGAAAATTATAAACTGGACATTTTAGGTTTAATTTACTTTTACTATTTAAAGAGAATGGAATTTCCCCTTTTAAGGACTGTGAAGAATTTTGAAGTGACCATCTTGAATTTTTAATAATACAGAAAACAAAAGAGGAATAATGCAATCACTTTTGAATATTTCCAGTTTTTAAGATCTGTTATTTTCACAAGAAATCACTAGTTTCAAATGATTATTTTAAGAACACAAACTTTTGATTTAATAAATTTTAAACTAAAGTATTATTCTAAAATTAGTAAAGAATGAAATATTATATAAGATTTTTTTTTAATCACGAAAGGGGCTTCTGAATATGATATTCTTGGACATAAGTAAAATTATGTTACACTGAAAATTGTGGTCATTTTGATGTTACTTAAGATTTTGAGGCAAGTGCACCTAGATTTGAATCATCTTTCCTGGGTCACTTGAGTTATGAATTTTGTAGTTGTTTTTCCTCTTCTGTAGACTGGGGATAATAGTACCTACCTCTCAGAGCACCTGGGTGGCTCAGTCGGTTAAGCATCTGTCTTCAGCTCAGGTCATGATCTCAGGGTCCTGGGATCGAGCCCTGCGTTGGGATCCTTGCTCAGCGGGGAGGCTGATTCTCCCTCTCCTCCCTGCTGATGCTCTCTCTCACTACCTCTCTTTCTCTTAAATGAATAAATAAAATCTTAAAAGAAATAGTACTACCTCTCAAGGTTTTTGTGAGCGTTAATAATTGGATAATGAAGATACACTTGCACATTTAAAAAATGGCACATCATTGCAGAAATATGATCGATTGTAGACAACCTAAATGTCTATTAATTGCAAAATGGTTGAATAAATGATAGAAGAAACACAATGGGTTTCTGTACAGTACTTTTTGTATAATGCTTAATTTATTTATTTCAAAAGATTTTATTTATTTAAAGAGAGAGTGTGTATGTGTGATAGAGAGCATGAGCAAGGGGGAGGGGAAGAGGGAGAGAGAGAAGCAGACTCCCTGCTGAACAGGGAGCCCGATGTGGGGCTTGATCCCAGGACCCTGGGATCATGACCTGAACTGAAGGCAGACGCTTAACTGACTGAGTCGCCTGGGTGCCCTGTATAATGCTTTCTATGCTGATAGCGAAAGCTCTCCAAGATAAATGAAGTGAAAAAAACCAAGGCTCAGAAGAGTGTATTATGTCAAAAGAAGATGGAGGATGTAATACATAATTATTTGTATATGCTTAAAATATCTGTGGAAAAGATGCATAGAATCTGTTAGCGCTAGTTGGTAGTGGAGAGGGGAAGCCAGTACTTGGGGATAAGAGCAGGAGGGAGACTTTTCCCGTATGTCTTTTCATGCTTTTGAATTTGAACAATGTGAAAGCAATAGCTGTTCAAAAAATTAAAATTAATTCAAAGAATCAGGAAAATACATAAAAATTAGATAACACACGCAAAGGGTATACGTATAGCAAGTATTCAGTAAATGGTAGCTACTCTTACCATCTCAGGAAGGGAGTGTATAAGGATATGGTTTCATAAGGCATAGAGAAGGGGCAAACTAAACCCAGCATGTAGCAAATCAGATATCAGGAAGTTTGAATCTCAGCTCTTACTATGTCTTGTTATTTGGCCTTTTGAGAACTATAGAGAAGGGAATTGAAAGTGTTGTAAGTTCTTCCAATGTGTGCAATATTCCCGAATCAAGTATCTATTTAAGCACAGATATGCAGTTAGGGAATTTTGGAGCTGGCGGGGACTCGCGAGATCCCATCCTTGATTTTCGAGCTGAGCAGACTTATCCTGCAGGTTATGACTTAGACGTCACACCACGACTCCATGGCAGAATCAGAATCTACACTGGGTCTCTGTTTCCTTCCCAGTATGCCATCTGCATTTGAGGCTGACGAAGAATAAACAGTCTGTCCCTTTTCCTGTCCTACACCTTTTATAGCCATTCATTCTACTATCCATCTGTTGAAGTTGGGCAGCCCCCCACCACATAAAGAAGCCCGCCAGCGTCGGAAAGAACTCCGGAAGAAGCTGCTGGCTGAACAGGAGGAGCTGGAGCGACAGATGAAGGAGCTCCAGGCTGCCAATGAAAACAAGCAGCAGGAGCTGGAGACCGTGAGGAAGGTGGGAATGGACCGTGCACTGGGGGAGGGCCTCTTCCACCGTAGGAGCCATAGCTCCCTTACTTACAGGCCGTGGGTCTACCAAGACCAGGGGCGTGCAATCTTAGAGAGATGTTTTGGTAAATTGTTTTCTCAGAAGGTGTGTCTGAATTGCTGAGTGAGACATCCTGGCTTTCCCAGCCTTGAAAGTATGAGGGTCTCAGGTCAGCAAGGCATTTCATTGACCGGAAAAGAACATTTGTAAGAATAGTGAGCACAGTTGAATTTTGTCAGAGAAAGATGAGAAATTGTATTCCCCTAAGGATGTCAAGGTCACTTTTGGTGAACTGGACAAGGTGTGTGGCTTTTTTAGTTTTTCTCCCCTTAGCTCCCATCTTTACTCATGAATACCCTTGGTATAGAACTATGGGTCTCACTTTCCGTTTGGAGCCAAACATACAGTCTGAGTCAGTTTCTCCTTCCATCCCTGGGCCAGGAGGTCAAGTACTGTAGATTGTATAGGATAATTGACATTCATTGGAAAACCTTGTTGCTCACTTGTATCATGGTTCTGGCCTGGTAGTGGGTCCTTAGTGTAAGGGCACCATCCTTATTTGGGATGGGTTGAGCCCGTCTGCCTTGAATCAGTGAGCACCTGCTAACCAAAAGATCAAAGACCCTTTTGTGTCTCCTATGTAGCACCTTTGCCCTGGAATATGGGAGATGCTCCCAGGATAAGCCCCCATATTCCTGGTGGGGTTCTCCATTTGCAGTCCACGGAAATGCCACACTTTGTGCTGACATCTCTGAGTAGACTCCAAGTATTTTCTAATACTTCTATAACCTTAGAAATTGTGTGGACATATGATGTTAGAAACAGTTGTTCCTATCTAGCCTACCTACTTTCTTTTTTTTTAAAATTTTTTGTTTAAATTCAATTTAGTTAACATATAGTATGTTATTAGTTTCAGTATATTGTTAGTTTCAGTTATTATTAGTATATTATTAGTGATTCATCAGTTGCATACAACACCCATGCCCATTACATCAGGTGTCCTCCTTAATGGCCGTCACCCAATAACCGTATCGCTCCACTCACCTCCCCTCCAGCAACCCTGTTTCCTGTAGTTAAGAGTCTCTTATGATTTGCTTCTCTCTCTGTTTTCATCTTATTTTATTTTTCCTTCCCTTCCTTTATGTTCATCTGTTTTGTTTCTTAAATTCCACATATGAGTGAAATCCTATGGTATTTGTCTTTCCCTGACTGACTTATTTCGCTTAGTGTAATACCCTCTAGTCCATCCACGTTGTTGCAAATGGCAAGTTCATTCTTTCTGATGGCTGAGTATATATATACCACATCTTTATCCATTCATCTGTCGATGGACATCTGGGCTCTTTCCATAGTTTGGCTGTTGTGGATGTTGCTGCTATAAACCTTGGGGTGCAGGTGCCCCTTCGGATCACTGTGTTTGTATCCTTTGGGTAAATACCCAGTAGTGCAGTTGCTGGGTCATAGGGTAGCTCTATTTTCTACTTTTCGAGGAGCCCCCGAACCGTTTTCCAGGTGCATACCTACTTTCTAAAAGCAGCCCCTCAGGTCTTGCTCCTCTTCCTCCTGAGTCTTGCAGCTTGCCTTTCTGCTGTAATACATTTTCTTCAAAAACTCCCCTAATGGGGTAGGAAGAGCACGTGGAGCATGTGAGCACTGCTTCCTTCACCCACTGGACGCATGGCAGTAGTGGGTGTTATTAGAGAGGGGTGGGAATCTGGGCTTGTTGTCCTTCTTCCATAATTAAAAAAAATTATGCAAGAGGTCCTACAGAAAAGAGTTTGAAAGACTATATACAAAGCATCATAAAGTGAATACCCCTGAAACTACTACCCAGGTTAGGATAGAATATTGCCAACATTTTGTTTTAATTTTTTAGTAGTTTACGAACAGTAAGATTCATGGTTTATTTATAGTTTTATGAGTTTTTACATGTGTCTAGATTCTTGTAACCAGCACAGATAGAATGCAGAACAATTCTAATGCCCCGGAGAATTTCCTCACACTGCCCCCTCTACTCAGATTGTCCACTAATCCCTAACCCCCAGCAACCACCGATCTGTTCTCTGTTCCTATATTTTTACCTTTTCCAAATTGTCATATAAATGGAATTGCACGGTATGTTAGTTTTCAAGACTGGGTTCTTTGACCTAGCATCATGTGTTTGAGATTCATCTGTCTTGCATCTTTCTGAACCTTTAGACTCTTTAAACTCTGCCTCCCATGAGCACGTAGATGGCCTGTTCTGCTGTATGTGAATGTATGCCCAGAGCTGGCAAGGCCTGGGCCAAGCTAGACATCTTTCCTCCTACCTAGTTTTACAGAATTATTTAAGCAACTGATTTGAGATTTGACAAGCGTTGAGAAGTTATTATAAATCCCTTAATAATCTTTAATTTTCTTTTTCTTGTTAAGAAATAAAATTCATCCCAATTTTTCATTGAAGTGTATTTAGAAAAAAACTGCTTAGATGAGTATTTTAATTACATGGAATTCGATAACATTTGTGGGTTTTGCAAGACTTGATTGGCCTCACTTAATTAGGAAGAAGCAACGAGGAATAATGTAGCTTTTGTAAATTAATACATATCTTTAAAGGGATTGCCCACATGTTTGTTTTTTTTTTAAGACTTTATTTTTGTAGAGCACTTTTAGGTTCACAATAAAATTAAAAGGAAGATATGGAGATTTCCCATATACCTCCAGTGTCAGCACACACAGTTTCTCTCTCGGTATCAAGATCCCCTTCCAGAACGGTACCCTTGTTAAAATTGATGCATCCACACCGACACGCACGGCACCCACAATGCATAGTTTACCTTAAGGCTCATGCCTGCTGTTCTGCATCCTGTGGGCTTGGACAGATGTATAATGACATGTATTTACCCTTACAGTGTCATTCAGGCTTATTTTCACTTCCTGAAAATCCTCTGTGCTCTACCTATTCATCCCCCTCCTCTCCCAAATAACTATTTCTGTGTTGGTTTCTTTAAAAAAATATAATCTTTGGTATAGGTAATATAATCATATGGTTCAAAAAAAATTATACAAAAGAATAAATCCCACTTGATCATGGCGTATGATCCTTTTAATGTATTTTTGAATTTGGCTTGCTAATATTTTATTAAGGATTTTTCATCAGGGATATTAGCCCCTAATTTTCTTTTCCTGTGTCTGGTTTTGTTAGAAGGGTAGCACCAGCCTCATAAAATGAGTTTGGAGGAATTCCTTCTCTTTTTTTGGAAAAGTTTGAGAAGAACAAATATTAATTCTTGTTTGAATGTGTGGTAGAATTCGCTGTCTGGTCCTGGACTTTTGTTTTTTGGGAGGTTTTTGATTACTGATTGAATCTCCTAGTAATCAAATTGGTTGTGTATTTTTAGGAATCTATAAATTTCTTCTAGGTTGTCCTATTTGTTGGTGTATAATTGTTCGTAATAGTCTTTTATGATCCTTTGTATTTTTGTGGTATCCTTTGTAACATCTCTTTCATTTATTTGAGTCCTCTTTTTTCCTTGGTGAGTCTAACTAAAGGTTAGTCAATTTGTTTATCTTTTCTAAGGACAAGCTTAGTTTCACTGATCTTTTCTTGTCTTTTTGGTCTCTTATTTACTTCTGCTCTAATCTTTGTTACTTCCTTCCTTCTACTAACTTTAGGCTTCATTTTTTCTTTTTCTGGGATTCTGGAGCAGAATATATACACCTATAATTACGAAATCCAGGCTGATGCAACAGTAACTGTTTCAAATCTTGCTATTCACTGTACCAGAGGACTAAGGGTTCAACGATTGGGTGATCATGTACTCCCCCTAGAAGTGTCACACGTCACTTCTATTTACAATATTTTGCCCAGAACTAGTCATCTGCCGGGAAGTCAGCTGTCAGTCTTACTGGTGTTTTCTTGTGTGTGATCAATCATTTTTCTCCTGTTGCTTTCAGGATTTTCTTTTTGTCTTTATCTATTTACAGTTTGTGTGTGTGTGTGTGTGTGTGTGTGTATCTCTTTGTGTTTATCCTAGAGTTTGTTGAATTCTTGGATGTGTAGATATTTAATGTTTTCCATCAGATTGGGAAAGTTTTTGGCCATTCTTTCTTTCTTTTTTTTTTTTTTTTAAGATTTTATTTATTTGACAGAGAGAGACAGCCAGCGAGAGAGGGAACACAA
>NW_023248826.1:0-7109 GCF_002007445.2 Ailuropoda melanoleuca | reverse complement strand
CAGGGGAAGGGAGGGAAAACTGAATGGGAAGAAATCAGAGAGGGAAACAAACCATGAGAGACTCTGGACTCCGGGAAACAAACTGAGGATTACAGAAGGGAGGGGGTTGGGGGATGTGGTAGCCAGGTGACGGTTATTAAGGAGAGCACGTGTTGTGATGAGCACTGGGTGTTATACGCAAATAATGAATTGCTGAACACTACATCAACAATTAATGATATACTATATGTTGGCTAACTGAACATAATTAAAAAAAAAAGGAAAAAAATGGCCTGGATTTCTATCCTCATGGAGCTTAAAGTCAAGTAGGGATAACTGTCCTTAAATAGACATGTACAATGTTTAATTTTATATGTCAACTTGACTAGGCTATAGTGCAGCATTGTTCAGTCAAACACCAGTGTAGATGTTGCTGTGGAAGTTTTTTTTTAAGAAAATGGGATTAATATACAACTTAGTAGGGGTGGCTCAGTTGTTAAGCATCTTACTTTTGATTTCAGCTCAGATCATGATCTCAGGGTTGTGAGATGGAGCCCCATGACAGGTTCCATGCTGAGCATGGAGCCTGCTTAAGATTCTTTCTCTCCTTCTCCCTCTGCCCCTCTCCCGCCACTTGTGTGCGTTCTCTCTTTCTCTCTAAAAGCAAACAAAAATCCCATATAACTTAGTATACATTGAGTAAAGCAGATTGCTCTCCATGGTGTGGGTGGGCCTCATCAAATCAACTGAAAGCCTTGAGAAGACAAAGACTGATGGTTCCCCAAGGAGAAGGAATTAATCTCAAGACTGCAACACAGATATCTTGTCTGTGTTTCCAACCTGCAAAATTCAGACTCAAGACTCCAATATCAACTCTTACCTGAATTTCCAGCTTGCTGGACTGGAACTCTAGCACAACACGTATATAATTATTTAGATATAGATTATGATAAGTGCTATGAATTGTATGTCTATAAGTGGGACCTCTTGTAAAGAAGTAACTTTTTAAGAAATTTGCTAGATACATATAAGTTTTGCAGGCAAAGAAGACAGGTTTGTGAAAGGAAAAGTAGCTCAAAATGTGAACATTCTATGATGAAAGAGATTGGTTCATTTATGGTTGGAGTGTGTTGAATGGGCAGGTGAGTGTTGTGAGATGAGGCTGAAGAGTCAATCAGGGGTCAACTATGCAAAACCGTGTAAGTCATGATTGTGACATTTTCCTGAAGGCACTTTGTAGCAGTCTGGCCTTGGGAAAGTCATTTAATCTTCCTGAGCCTCTTTTTCCTGATTTGTAACATGGGGGTAACAAAACGTCCTCTAGATAAGAAGTCAATCACATAATGTATGTAAAGGACATAGCCCAGTGCTTGGCACAGAATAAGTGCTCAAGCCATGGATACTGTCATTCTCTTCTCAGTTAAATCCTCCCAGTCTTTAAGATGCAATTCAACACCTGTGCTCTCCATGCGGACTTTCTGGACAAATCTGGTATCCCCTGATCTTTTTCTTCTTTGAAGTCGAATTGTGCCAAGAGTGTTTTTGAGGTTCCCCCTTTATTATTTCAAATCTGTCACCTCCTCCAGCTTATTTCTAAGTGGTACAAAGATAGAACCTATGTCTATCAATCTCCTGTAGGCTCTGTTTCACCACAGTAATTTGTTTAAATGGCTGGTAACTCGTGTTTTTGATTGCTTCTCTCATGGTGAGTTCCCTTCACTGTATCAGTTAGCCTTTTTAGCCACAGGTACACCTTTGCAATAGGGTCACCTGGGGTTAGAGGCACAGTTAGAGACCTGGGAGGTGAGTAAAACCCAACTGGCTTACATGGGAAACAGAAGCCAGGACCTTCATCTTGAGCGCAAGGAAACATATGACCCTTCAGGATATGGCACAAGCATTTTGGATTGTCATAGCTTCATAGCTGATACCAAAAGACATCATTCAACTTGCTTTCTACCTTTTGCTCCTTTTGTCTGTTTGTTTTACTTTCCCCAGAAGATCTGATAAAGATATGCCTATGTTTGCATCTCATTTCTCTGTGCTGTCTTTTATGGAGTTGTTTTGTATGAGTACCAGGGAAGAGTAGAGGCCAATGATTCAGATTTATTACAAACATTTAATTTGTTAAGTCATGAGCAAACTTTAGAGAAGTTCAGCTTCCTGTCTTTCAGTTAAGGAAGAGAAAGAATTCCTTTCAGCCTACTTGTCACTTGCTCATTCCCAGGCTATTTCTGAATGCCAAGGCCAACCTGTGGGAAATCCCAAAGTTTTACTGGCTCTCATTCTCAGCAGAGCTGGGCAGTATGTTTCTATATACCTGATACTTCCTTCAGCTACTAGGGGAATTTTTTAAATGCTAGTCAGCATATTTCCAAACTTTAACGGCATACCAAAAAGCCTTGAAATAATGATTTACCTCTCTTCCTATTTGTATATAGCAAATATTTCATACTAAGTTGAACATGGAATGTGGAAACTGGAAAATCACACAATAGCAAATTTTAAGTTGAAGAATTAGATGCATTTAAATTACTTAAAGGAATGATCCTATTAGCAGTTGCTATCACTAAAGTTGCAGTTCAATCTAACATGGCATATGCTCAATAAAGTCAAACATCTCCTATTCTTAGAGGCATTTTTTATTTGCATTGGTTTCTACTGCCAGCAACTCTGAATCCTTAGGGAAGAAACATTAAGAGCTACGCATTACCTCATGAGTAAACTAGTTTCTGTTTGGTGTGTTGGCTCAAATGATGCTGGATTTTCAAGTCAGAATTTCATCAGTGTTATTGGGTGACGGTTCTTGTGATTAAAAAAAGATTTAGACTATTTAGAATAAAGGCAAAAATTAAATGGGTCATAGGAACATGAAAAAATTGTGTCTCAAGCCAGTGTTCACATCCTGAGTGGAAGATTAACATGAGTTGGCTTCTACCTTGAGCAAATGGGGACCTTCTCAGTGAGAAGAGAGATGGATTAATCAAGAACCAAGTAAAGCTCTAACAGCCATGCTTCTGGGCTAGGAAGCAAAGCACCTGAGTTTGACCCCCCGGATCTGCCCACTCACTGGCTTGCCTCACCAGAGGCAAGTCACTTATTTTTTTTTGGAATCTCTGTTTTCCATGGGAATCATTAACATTTTGAGTAGTAGAGGAAATAATAGACATGTGAAAACACCTGGCTTAAATCAGAACAGGAATCTGAAAACACAATTGGAAATCACAAGACTGCATTACAATCATAACTATTTTTCATTAGTTATTTACTAACTACAAAAGCACTTTGAAGTAATTATCTTCATAATCTCTAAAACTTCACCTTATTGTCATATTTTTATGTTTCCTTCCTTATGGCTATTCTGAAGAAGAATATAAACAAAGAATAATTTGGATGTCATCCTAAATCTTTAGGGTTTTCTTTTTGTTTATTTGCTTGTTTTCTTTGACAGAGAGATGGAGTTTGTCTGTTGTTATAGCAGAGGCACAAATTTGGTCACTAACTTATTTGGTCATTAATTTCCATTGTCTCTGCCAACCACATCTTTTATTAAAACAAAACTCATTGGCTTATGCTTTACCTGTCTTTGGGGACATTCTGATATTTCTTTTGTGGAGCTGAGAGAGAAACACTTGGCCTTTTTATATGTCCAATATCACACTTACTACCCTCTGGACATTTAATACACGTGTGTATTATCATCTCTATTTCTATTAGTAAGAGTCTTCTGTGTGTTGCTAAGTCTTCTCTTAGGTTATGAATAATACACATTATATACCCTCTTCCTAGAATGATTCTGTTACCCTGCTGCAGCTAGGATATATTTTATGCCTTACCTGGCCTTTCTAGATCCTCATAGGTTTACTCACATTTATATTACCAAAATTATTCTCACACTAAAATGCTAGCACCGTGTCCATATCTAATCCATGACTGAATTGACCGTTATTGTGAATGTGCTTGGCATCTGCAATTTCTGATATAGTTTAAAAATATGAATATCACTTTGCTCCCAATAACAATTTTAGATCTTCTGCAAGGCACATAGCTTTCCTCTATCTGCATGCTAATTATTTAATAAATCCATTTATTGCCTTCTAAAGTAGTTTGCTTAACAGGAAAAACGTATCATATTTCCATATAAAGTGCTTATAAAAATAAGATGGAATAGAATGTTTCCAGAGGAGAATGATTATGGGGTTGAGCTTTTCAAAGCTACAGTATTAATTTATAAAATTATTTCAATATATTTCAAATTATTAACATTGCATTGAAAATGTTGTTGGCTGCTGGCTGGAACTTGACACAAAATGTCTCATTCATACGGCACTTTGATTTCATAAGCTTTTGTTAAAATAGTCATTTATTAAACTCGGACAGGGGAATATCTTCTTAGGGTATTTTTTCCCTAGTTTTATCATTTTTTTCTTGGAAGATTTTACTTAAATTCCAGCTAGTTAATATAAGTGTAATATTGGTTTCAGGTGTAGAATTCAGTGATTCATCTCTTACATACAACACCCGGTGCTCATCACAAGTACCTCCTTAATCCCCATCACCTGTTTAACCCGTCTCCCCACCGACCTCCCTGCAGTAACCATCAGTTTGTTCTATTTAAGAGTCTGCTTCTTGGTTTGCCTCTCTTTCCCCCTCCATGTTCATTTGTTTTGTTTCTTTTTTAAAAAAATCTTTTTTCATATCTTTTAACAGCAACGACTTACACATTTTTTCTTTTTCTTTTTTTCCCTAAAATTTATCTATTTATTAGAGAGAGAGAGAGAGAGAATGGGAGCAGGGAGAGGGGCAGAGGAAGAGGGAGAGAAAATCCTCAAGCAGACTCCCTGTTGCGCATGGAGCCCAACTTGGGGCCTCATCCCAGGACCCTGAGATCGTGACCTGAGCTGAAACCAAGCCAGGTCCCCATCTGAGCCACTCAGGCACCCCTGTTTTGTTTCTTAAATTCCATATATGAATGAAATCATATGGTATTTGTCTTTTTCTGACTGACTTATTTCGCTTAGCATAATACTCTGTAGAACCATCCACATCATTGCAAATGGCAAGATTTCATTCTTTTTACGGCCAAGTAATATTCCATCATATATATATATATACACATATATACATACCACAACTTCTTTATCCACTCATCAGTCAATGGACATTAAGGCTCTTTCTATAATTTGGCTATTGTTGAAAATGCTGCTATAAACATTGGGGTGCATGGATCTCCTTGAATAAGTATTTTTTAATCCTTTAGGTAAATACCTAGAAGTGCAATTGCTGGATTGCAGGGTAGCTCTATTTTTAACTTCTTGAGGACCATCCATACTGTTTTCCAGAATGGATGCACCAGTTTGCATTCCCACCAAAAGTGCAAGAGCTTCCCCTTTCTCTGCATCCTTGCCAACACGTGGTTTCCTGTGTTGTTAATTTTGCCATTCTGACTGGCACGAAGTGATATCTCAGTGTAGTTTTCATTTGTGTTTCCCTGATAATGAGTGATATTGAGCATCTTTTCATGTGTCTATTAGCCATCTGGATGTCTTCTTTGTTTTTATTTTTTAATTTATTTGATTTGATTTATTTTATTATGTTATATTAGTCACCATACAGTATTGCATGGAGCCCCGGGTGTTATATGCAAACAATGAATCATGGAACACTACATCAAAAACTAAGGATGTACTACTGTATGGATGTCTTCTTTGGAAAAAATGTCCATGTATTCTGCCCATTTTTAAACTGGATTATTTGTTTTGGGGGTTTTGAGTTGTATATATATCTTTATAGATTTTGGATACGAACCCTTTTTCATATATGTCATTTGCAAATATCTTCTCCCATTCCATAGGTTGCTTTTTAGTTTTGTTGATTGTTGCCTTTGCTGTGCAAAAGCTTTTTATCTTGACAAAGTTGCAAAAGTTCATTTTTGCTTTGTTTCCCTTGCCTCAGGAGACATATCTAGTAAGAAGTTGTCATGGCCCATGTCAAAGAGGTTACTGCCTGTGTTCTCCTCCAGGATTTTGATGGTCTCTTGTCTCACATTGAGGTCTTTCATCCATTTTGAATTTATTTTTGTGTATGTAGTAAGAAAGTGGTCCAGTTTTCCCAACATTATTTGTTGAAGAAGCTGTCTTTTTCCCATTGAATATTCTTTCCTGCCTTGTAAAGACTAGTTGACCACAGAGTTGTAGGTTGATTTCTGGGTTTTCTATTCTGTTCCATTAATCTATGTGTCTGTTTTTGTGCCAGCACCATACTGTCTCGATCACTACAGCTTTGTAATATAACTTGAAGTCCAGAATTGTGATGCCTTCAGCTTTCCTTTTCTTTTTCAAGATTGCTTTGGCTATTCTGGCTCTTTTGTGTTTCCATGCAAATTTTAGAATTGTTTCTTCTAGCTCTGTGAAAAATGCTGGTCGTATTTTGATAGGGAGTGCATTAAACATGTAGTTTGCTTTGGGCAGTATAGACATTTTATCAATATTTGTTCTTCCAATTCTTGAGCATAGAATGTTTTTCAATTTCTTTGTGTCATCTTCAACTTCTTTCATCAGCATTTTATAGTTTTCAGAGAACGATCTTTTACCTCTTTGCTTAGGTTTATTCTTGGTATCTTATGGTTTTTGGTGTGGTTGTAAATGGGATTGATTCCTTGATTTCTCTTTCTACTGTTTCATTATTGGTGTATAAAAATGCAACAGATTTCTGTACATTGATTTTGTATCCTGCAACTTTACTGAATTTGTATATGAATTCTAGCAATTTTTTGGTGGCGTCTTTGGGTTTTCTATACAGAGTATCATGCCATGTTGTCTGTAAATAGTGAAAGTTTGACTTGTTCCTTGCTGACTAGATGTTTTTTAATTCTTTTTGTTGTCTGATTGCTGAGGCTAGGATTTGCAGTACTATGCTAAATAACAATGGTGAGAGCGGACATCCCTGTCTTATTCCTGACTGTAGAGGAAAAGCTCTCAGTTTTTCCTCATTGGGGATGATATTAGCTATGGGTTTTTTGTATGTGGCCATTATTATATTGAGGCATATTCCTTCTAGCCCTACTTTGTTGAGGGTTTTTATCATGAATGGATGTTGTACTTTGTCAAATGCTTTTTCTGCATCTATTG
>NW_023248825.1:0-4766 GCF_002007445.2 Ailuropoda melanoleuca | reverse complement strand
TGTGTGTGTATGTGTGTGTGTGTGTGTATAAATCTATAAAGCAAACCAAGGGAATGAATAACCTAAAATTCAGAATAGTGGTTACCTCTGGGAAGAAGAATGGGTGGTGTGACCAGTTAATGTTCACAGAAGGACCCAACTTTCTTTGTAGTGTTCTAATTTGCAAGCCAAGTCATAATGTTTTTATTTGTTTTCATCGTATTTTGTAATACATACATACAGATAAAGTACACTTTTGCCTATATGACATAATTCAAATAAGAAAGTTAATAACATAAATACAAATGGAATAAGAACTCTTTTAAATTTTTACATCATTCAATTAATTTTGACATTCTTATTTCATATAAAATTATAGCTATAAATATGGTGATTTTACATCTTGGAAATGTTAAAAAGCCACTTGAAAATACATATTTGTCCCTTTGTTGAAAATAAAATACCTGCCAGATTAAATAAATTTGAATATTCAGCTATACTGGTACTAAACATTTCCCTTTCGCACCAATATGTAAAGTTGTTCTAAATCTGCTTCCACGACCATGCCATTTGAGCTAATTACTTTATAGTAAATGCAGCTCTTAAATAATTGCTAAACCTTGGGAAATGCTTTCAATAATTGACTTGGTTTTCATAAGCAAAACTTGTGTTATTAAATATAAATTAAATGCACATTTGAGACACTTAACTTAAATTGTTAACATATCAGCATTTTAATAGTGTAATGAAAATAACTTGTAGAATTAATACCCAAAATATTTCAAACATTGCACTGAGAATTTTTACATGTTTCCTTTCATCTGAAAAATTTGTATAAACTTTCCATGTGTACTACATCATCTGTCATGAATATGTTTTCCTACTTTTTTGACATAACCTAAGTTGAAAATGTTATATTTCTTAAGGTACAATTTCCAATTTCTATGACCTAGAGAAAATTAGATAAAAAGGCTTATTTTATGGTGATATAAGTATAAATAAGTGAGGAAATAACAAAATACTGCAGAGAGATTGATATGTCTAAATGCTAAATTATTCATAATTAGAATCATTGTCTGTACATATATATGGATTTTTAGCATTTATTTATCTTTTGTCTGTTTCTAAAATAATTTAGTAGAGAGGTGGATGGATAGATAGATGAGAGATAGAAAGATAATTGGGTACATAAATAGATAGATAGACAGATAGATGATAGATATAATCTCTTAAGCATGACACGTTCCCCTTGATCAATCTTTGTTCCTGTTAATGATGAAAAACTTTGTGCTATTTCTCATACTCAAAATAGATTATACTCTTTAATGTATTATCAGTAAAAAAATATATTTTTCTGAAGAAATGAGGAAGGAGGGGTTAAAATATATATCACACATCTGTATTCATAAACATCTGCTTTGAATGTTTCTTTTCTTCCACTGGAATCCCTCTTCCCTACCCAACTACCTTATTTTTATTTTTTCTTTATTTCTAATAGGCCTCAAAGTAGACCTTTCTTCTCTTCTGAAAAATTTATCTAAAAATTACAATTAAATAGTTACATAGAGGGAAATCTCACTCCCAAACACTTCCTTAGAGTACTCAGCCAACACAAGAATAGATGAGAGATATTCTAAGGCTTTAAAAAGAGAAGACTTTTCTCTAAATAGTGAGATTTGTGTGTAGGCATATAAAACACACATATACACACGCATATATTATTATGCACACACAGATGTAAACCTACTACACAGAAAAATAAAGAAATTTTTACAGGTTTCTTACTGTCAGAGAGGAAAGATAATGATAAGATTTTGATATTATTGAAGGGGAAGTTAAGATGGTGCTTGCTTCATCCCTCAAACACAATTAGATAAATATCAAATCATTCTGAACATCCAAGAAATTAATCTGAGGACTGAGAGAACAAACTGCACAATTAAAGGGAGAAAAGAGGCCACCTCATGGAAGGTAGGAGGTGTGGAAAGTGATTTGAGGAAGAAAAGAATTGCAGTTGCTATGCAAAAGAGGGAGACTTGATGACTGAGAGAGAAGAAAAGAAAGAGAGAGAGAGAGCACAGTGCATAAGAGATTGCACAAAGAACAAAGAAACTTTCCCAAAACCATTGACTGGGAAAATGAAAGGGGCTGATTATTGGGAGTTTTAACAATGAGAGGAGCTCGAAGTCTAAAGTTTCAAAAGTCTGTGCGGAAGCCAGTGTTGAGCCTGGTAGGTGCAATGGTGCTCCTGTGGAAAAGGAGGGCAGAGGCCTAGGAGTGGACGGCGTGGTCTGAGGATCCCTGGGGTCCAATGGGAGAGATGTTTCCCCCTTCTTGGAGTGCATCTGGGAGAGGTGGCATTGCCTCTCAGGGAACAAAAAAGCAGGTGGGTGCCATCGCACTGCCATGTTCCTTAGTACAGGGGCAGAGACATCTGCAGAAGGCAGCCAACATGGATGCCAGCTATTTGCTGTGATTTAACCTCCAAGTTCCTGCATGTTCATGCAACTACCCTTCTGAGACAAACCAGCATCAGCCCCAGTGTTGTGAGATCTCTACCAGAGGACAAGTGTAGGTCTGCCCCATGCCAGGTTCCTAAAGTTTGGAGTTTTGAAACTCAACCAGTGAACCTTGGATAGAAAACAGGCACACTGGGCTGCTGAGTGGGCAGAGGGCTGGGACACAGACAAGGTGAAGGCAGAGATCTGAGGGATGCCTGAGACACATGAGGGGGCATTGTATACTCTTTTGGGAGGGCTTCCTGGACAGTGGCAAGCACCAACTCTCCTCTCCAAGGACAAAGGGCTGGTGCCATTTTTTTTTGCCCTACCCATCAGCATAAACTGCCTTCAGTGAGCAGCACAGTAGCCACAGTGGTGACCTAAACTGCTTAAAACAAGCCCCGCCCCTCTGTGCTCTGCAGGTGCTGCTTTCTTGGGGCAAGTGTGCCTGAGAACCAGAGCAGCAGGCCCCTCCCACAGAAGACTAGCATAAACTGCCCACATGCACCAAGTCTACTGACCATAGAGTGCTGTAAAGCTTCATCTCTAGGATCAGGCCTCTTTTAACAAGCTGTCCAGAGCATACCTAGCTAAAACTTGCCACACACTGGACAAGGTCCAAACAGTCCTCCCTGCAGTCAAGGAGAAAATCTGCAGGGAACTGACCTGAGGGGAAGAGCAGCCAAAGTGCACACAGCATACACTAGAAGTACTTTTTGAAGCACCAAGCTCTGGACATTATATGATCTCTTCTTAATAAATCCATTATTATCAGGAGCAGGAAACATAACAAACGTTTCTAACAAACAGAAGAAGACAGAAACCTAGACAAAATGCCAAGATGGAGAATTCATCCCTAAGGAAAGAACAAGAAAAGATCACAGCCAGGGATCTAATCAAAACAGATATAAGTAATACGCCTGATTCAGAATTAAAGACAAAAACCATTAAGTATACTAGCAAGGCTTGAGAGAAGCATAGAAGACATACATGCAGACTACCAAAACTGAAATAGAAAGAAAGGGAAAATCTGAACCGACCAATAACCAGCAAAGAAATAGAACCAGTAATCCAAAATCTCCCAACAAACAAGTACAGAGCCCGATGGCTTCCCAGGAGAATTCTACTAGACATTTAAAAAAGACTTAATACTTCTCAAACTATTCCAAAAAAGATTAATGGAAGGAAAACTTTCAAACTCATTCTATGAGGTCAGCATTACCTCTATTCCTACCAGACAATGACCTCGCTGAAAAGAATTACCCTGATGACACGGATGCAAAAATTGTCAACAAGATACTAGCTAATCAGATCCAACAGTAAATTAAAAAAGATTATTTGGGGTGCCCGTGTGGCTCAGTTGGTTAAGTGACTGCCCTCAGCTCAGGACATGATCTCTCTAGGATAGAGCCCTACATTGGGTTCCCTGCTCAGCAGAGAGTCTGCTTCTGTCTCTCCCCTGCTTGTACTCTCTTTTTCTCAAATAAATGAATAAAATCTTTAAAAAAAAAAGATTATTCACCATGAACAAGTGGGATTTATTCCTGGGATACAGGGGAGGTTCAAATCATCAAATCAATCCATGTTATACACGATATTAGAAAAAGAAAGGATAACAACCATATGATCTTCTCAATAGATGAAAAAAGCACTTGACAAAACACAGAATACATTCTTGATAAAAACACTCAACAATGTAGGGATAGAGAGAATATACCTTAACATCATAAAGACCATATATGAAAGACCCACAGCTAATATCATCCTCACTCAGAAAAAACAGAGCTTTTCCTTCACAATCAGGAACAAGACAAGGATGTCTACTCTCATCACTGCTGTTCAACATAGTACTGGAAGTCAGCCTTAGCAACCAGACAACAAAAAGAAATAAAGAGCATCCAAATCAGCAAGGAAGAAGCCAAATTTTCATTATTCCCAGATGACATGATACTCCACCAAAAATTTGCTAAAACAGATACATGAATTCAGCAAAGTCTCAGGATACAAAAATCAACATACAGAAATATGTTGCTTTTCTACACACCAATAATGATGTAGCAGGAAGAGAAATCAGAGAATTGATCCCATTTACAGTTGCACCAAAACCAATAAGATACCCTAGAATAAACCTAACCAAGCAGGTAAAAGATCTATACTCTGAAAACTATAGAACACTTATGAAAGTAATCGAAGATGATACAAGAAATGGGAAACCCAGGGCGCCTGGGTGGCACAGCGGTTAAGCGTCTGCCTTCGGCTCAGGGCGTGATCTCGGCGTTATGGGAT
>NW_023248824.1:0-7068 GCF_002007445.2 Ailuropoda melanoleuca | reverse complement strand
TGCTATGAACATTGTGGTGCATATGGCCCTTCTCTTCACTATGTCTGTATCTTTGGGGTAAATACCCAGTATTGCGATTGCTGGATCATAGGGTAGCTCAATTTTTAACTCTTTAAGGGACTTCTGCACTGTTTTCCAAAGTGATTGTACCAATTTGCATTCCCACCAACAGTGTAAGAGGGATCCCCTTTCTCCACATCCTCCCCAGCATTTGTTTTTTCCTGCCTTGTCAATTTTTGCCATTCTAACTGGCGTAAGCTGGTATCTCAATGTGGTTTTAATTTGAATTTCCCTGATGGCTAATGATTTTGAACACTTTTTCAAGACCTGATTTTTTGACTCAGTATGTGGTCTATTCTGGAGAAAGTTCTGTGTGCATTCAAGAATGAGTATTCTGTTGTTTTAGGATGTAATGTTCTGTATATATCTACAAAGTCCATCTGGTTCAATATGTCATTCAAAGTTCTTGTTTCTTTGTTGATCTTCTGTTTAGATGATCTCTCCATTGCTGAGAGTAGAGTGTTGAGGTCTCCTACTATTAATATATTATTATCAATATGATTTTTTTTTATTTTGGCTAACAGCTGGCTTATGTAGTTGGCTGCTCCCATGTTAGGGGCTTAGATATTACACTTGTTTGATCTTCTTATTTGATAGACCATTTAAGCATCATATAGTGTCCCTTTACATCTCTTACCACAGTCTTTAGTTTAAAATCTAATTTGTCTGATATAAGAATTGCTACCCCAGCTGTTTTTGTTTTTGTTTTTGTTTTGTCCTTCGGCATAATAAATTGTTCTCCATCCCCTCTCTTTCAATCTGGGCATGTCTTTAGATTAAAAATGCACCTCTTGGAGACAGCCTATGGATGGGCTGCATCTTTTTATACAATCTAAAACTCTGTGCCATTTCATGGGAGCATTTAGGCTATTCATGTTGAGAGTACCTATTGAAAGATATGAATTTAGTTCCATCATATTGCCTATGAAATCCCTGTTTCTGTAGACTGTCTCTGTAAATTTCTGGTCTATATTACTCTTTGGGTCTTTCTTCTTTTATAGAATCCCCCTTAATATTTCTTGCAGGGCTGGCTTGGTTGTCACATATTCTTCCAGTTTCTGCTGGTCCTGGAAGCTTTTTATCTCTCCATCCATTCTGAATGACAGCCTTGAGGGATGAAGTATTCTTGGCTGCATGTTCTTCTCATTTTGTACCCTGAATATGTATTGCCAGCCCTTTCTGGTTTGCCAGGTCTCTGTGGATAGGTCTGATTTTATTCTGATGTTCCTTCCTCTCTACGTAAGAAATCTCTTCCCCCTAGCTGCTCTCAGGATAGCTTCCTTGGCTCTAAGATTTGCAAGTTTCACTATTACATGCCAAGGTGGTGGTCTATTTTGATTGATCTTGGGAGAGCTCCTCTTTGCTTCTTGGACATGAATGCTTGTTTTCTTCCCCAGTAGGGAAGTTCTTATCTATGATTTGCTCAAATATACTTTCTAGTCCTCTCTTTCTCCTCACCTCCTCAGGGATCTCAATAATTTTGACATTGGAATGTTTCATGGCATCATTGATCTCTCTAAGTCTATTCTCATGGATGTCTAGCTGCTTATCCCTATCCTCTCTGGCTTCCTTCCTTTCTATCAGCTTATCTTCTAGATCACTAATTCGTTCTTCTGCCTCACTTACCCTGTGTTAAAGAATCCAATTTAGACTACATTTCATTCATAACATTTTAAAGTTTGGCCTGATTAGATCTCATTTCTGCCCTTAGAGATTCTATATTGTCAGTAATGATTTTCTCAAGCCTAGCTACTGACTTCATAATTGTTACCCTGAAGTCTTTCTCTGACTTCTTGCTTATATCCATATCCATTAGATCTGTGGCAGAGGCCATTGTCTCTGTTTCTTTTCTTTGTTGGGAGTTCCTCCTCCTATTCATTCTGTTGAGGGGTGGTTGAGGGTATATACAGAGCCCAAGATATCAACCACGACACAAGCAAAATGCACCTATGAAAAAATCCAAAGTGTACAAAACTACCACAGATATGTCATCAAAGCCAAGATGATCCAAAAGAATAAAAAAGAAAGAAAAAAGAGAAAAAAAGAGGAGGGCAGGGAGAGAGATTATAATTTCAAGCAAGGGCCAACTGTTCTGCAGATCACAGCTTATGGCAACCCTAAGCTGATAGCCCACTCCTGAGCTCAATCTTTGCAGCCAGCTTCCCTGCCCCGATACATGGGAACTCTATTGCACTCAGGCACCTCGGTCTTCATGTGACCTCAAGGATTCTGAGACCACACTGTCCCGGTGAGGGTTCCATGTCCTGTTTATCTGCCAGAGTGACATCCCTCACTAGAGCAGACTTCTAAAAGTTCCGATTCTGTGCTCCCCTGCTGTATCACTTATCAGTGGCCAACTGATGCAGGCTCCCTCCCCCTGTGGTCTGTCTTCCCATATATTGCCTCAGATTCACTTCTCAGCACTTCCTACCGCCTTGTGGAAAATGGTCGCTTGTCCATTTGTACAGTTTCAGCTATTATTTTCTTTGATCTCCAGGTGAGTTCACAGGTGTTCAGAATGGTTTGATAGCTATCTACCTGAATTCCTGGAACCAGATGAAATTAAGATCTCCTACTCCTCAGCCATCTTAGATTCCTTCTTGTTTGACAATAATTTTAGATTTAAGGGAGAGTTTACATCTTAATAGGACTCATTAGATTTAAAATTACTCAAATTCATCAATTTCCCACCTGAGTTTCCTATAGGGGGAGAAAAAGGAAGCTCTTTAAGTGTTTGAACTGTGTTTCCTAGGACTTTATCAGATCTACTGATTTTGAGCAGTGAACAAATTGGTCTGGTCTAAAAGGAAATGGAGATACAGAAACAACAAAGGCAGGAAGCTATTTCAGAATGCTGTCTCAGGATGGAGTAGACCATGAGTAAAAGGAAAGCATCTCTTATATATATACAAAAGAAGAATGCTAGAGTGCATTTCTTGAGGATTTGGGATGACCTTGAGAACTTTATTTCTCCCTTCACCTAAATAATTTTTTAAATCACACAACCTGAATATATTTTTTTGGAAAATTTCTAGCAGCATAGGTATATTTAGAGTAAATCCTTAAAGATCTCCTTTGCTGACCTTTTTGTCTGTTTTGTTCCCCTTTTCTTGTATGTAGCTGTTGTTTATTTTTTGAAGTTAGCATCATTCCTGTCCTTTATGTATTTTCAAAATATATGTTCATATGTATTTATGTGTTCATATATGTTTATATATATAAACTCTGTGACTTTCTTTTCTTTTGAAATTCTGCCTGAACACATTAAAATTATGGATATTTATTAATATAAAAGACACATTCCATATAATAAATAATAAAACAAACATTTAGTGATGTTGAAGTCATATAATTCAATTCTATCAGGAAGCATTCTGTACTCATTACCATGCTAGGTATATGTGTGAGGAGATTATACATTGAAATATAAAGCTTTGTGAGGGTGAGATTTGGCTAGGACCTTGGGGCTCCCAGTCAGGACTCAGTGGGCTCAGAGGCACAACAGGGAACATGAATGAAGTAAAGAGAGTGAAGGCAAAGCTTACCGGCCACCTGGGGGCAGGGGACACCGAGCTCGGGGAGCACTGCTGGTTGGCAACATCCCCCTGTATGATGACTCTTAACCTCCACTTTCTTGTGTTTGACAATACTTCAAGAGTCATCGCATTTCAGTTGAAGGTGGCAGCATGAAAAAACACAAGTATATGCATGTTGAGTATGAAGAGAATATATAGCTAAGCAGAAAAGGGAGAGATAGGGTTGGACAGGATAATAAGACAAAGTTTTCTGCTCTTGATGCTGAAGTCAATGTGGGGCATGTTTATGCTTTCAGGTACATCAGGAAATATATCCTGATGTTACTAAATAAGAAGGACTGCACATTGGGGACCCTTGCTTCTAAGGAAATTGTGATGTAGCAACTGCAATAATTCATAGACGGGTTTTGGGACATTTGGGAGTAGCATAGTGGGAATGGAGAAGGGAAAATTAATCTGAGGCATTTTCAGAGGAATAAATAAAATGATTTAGTGACACATTTGAAAGAGGGAATAAGGGAAAATAATGATTCAAAGATAAACTGAGAATTTTAAGTTTAAAAATGATCATCATCTTAGAAATCAAAAAGCAGAAAAGGAGTCTGGCATGAGTAAGGGTAGGAAGAGTGGAGAGGGAATTTAATTTAAATAATGAAGAATGCCTAAAATGTTTACTCTGAGGAGAAAATGCAGCTTACTTTTTAAAATACATAAAAAATTATCTTAATCATCTGCCTTACTGTCCCCTAAACCCCTACACCAAAATATCAAAGAGTCCCACATTTAATGATAAGACAATGTTTGGAATTACAAAGAACTGGGTCATGAAGGTTCTTAAAATCCTATTGTCATTCCACAGATATTCATCTATGCCTTGATAGGCTTGTAGCAGCCTTTAATATGCTGAGGTCCCTGAAAGAGTGTCCTAAGTCACTGCATCTCAAGTCTGTATCTCTGCTAAGGACACCTCTTGTTATAGCATATTCAGGAACAGCACAGGTAACTGGTGGATTCTCAGCTGACAGGGAAACCTCTATAGAGAGGTTTCCATTATATTGTGAGATTTGAAGAGAGCCCTTCAGACTCAGACCTCTGGGGATATTCCATCCTGGAATGGATGAGATAAGAAAAGATGAAAAATTTTTTTGTTGTTTTTATCTCTCACCCCTGGCTGCTCTCCAAAAATGTTCCATCAGCCAAGAAACATACACATTGAATGGGGATCTTTAGTTAAAATCCAAAGGTGTGCCAGACATAGCCATTTTGAAATTCAAGTGTTACATCTGCTGTAAAATAAGGCAATTTGTCCTTGAATTGAGGTGAGGTGCTTCTGACCTTTTGAGCAGAAAAGACACATAAGCACAATCTTACCCACCCCCTTACTTTCAAAATACTGTGATCCATGTCCAGAATATTGTTTTGGAAAAATGGAATCCAGACTTTTTGAGCAAAGCACAGAGCAGACCTCAATAGCAACAAAAATGTCCTAACCAAAACACAAAACCAAGCCATTTTATTGTTCTAATTTTGGTAATGTTAACAAGATATGATCTCTGAACTGCAGGTGGCTGAGTTATAGTGCTAGGCAACTTTGTTTTTTATATATGAGATCTGCTCTTTGAGGTTAATTCTGCATTTTGCTTAAATCCTTCATTTTGAACAAGTAGAAGATTAGGTCTGCTTAATCTGCAATTGATAGGTGGGTGAGACAGTTAAAGGTATACAAGTTGTTTGGTATTCTTTTGTACCAATTCAGATAGGTATACAACTACACTGTTAACAACTAAAAAATGACAACATGAAATATAGCAGCCATTTTTCCTCAAGAAGAGGAGCTTATAAATTCACGTTGTCCCAAGTATCTTCTACTTCAGCAAAACATCAAACCGTGCAGTACCATCAGTCTGAATCAATTAGAAATTACTCAGAAAGTAGCTTACATTGAAAAGCTATGATTTGTTCCCAGAGTTTGTTACATTTCTCTTCAATCTTAAAAGACTGAAAGCAAAAAGTTATAATGTGACAGTGATAGTGAAATGTAACTTTTATTGAGATTGATGAGAACTATTCACTACAATATTTGCTTTTAATAATTTAATTTTTCAAACACAGCAGAGAAAGCCATAAATATTTGATTATGAAGATTCTACAATTTATATAACTTTGGTTTTAACTGGTTCCTGATCTTTCAAATATACTTATTTTAATTTTTATAATAATCCCATTGAAAATATAGATTTAGCTCTTAAATTAAGTTCATTAATTGTACCCCTGCATTTGGTTAGCACATGCCTTATTAGTAAATAAGCATATACCAAGCACTTGTGGAAATAAATTGAGGAATGACAGCTCTTTTTTTTTTTTTTTTTTGCAAATTCTAAGTGAATGATTGAGGTCTGGACTCTAATGCTCATCTTCACAGAAGTTTTTGGAAAGTTTCCTTTCACTAGCAGCGTTCAGATACAGCTATGACCATTTGAAAAATAATATCTTGAGTTATTTATAAGAGGTAAGAGCTGAAAGTGGAAATGAAAAAATTCCCATATTTAGTGAATTTCATCATGAATGTCATAAAGTAACTTGTTTAGGCTTAATTGCATTTCTTAAATATCAAAATATCTATAAAGAACACAGATTCATCTAAAAGTGAATAGGATGCTGGTATTTAAATGCATTATATTAAGAACTATTTTTTAATTATATAAAACAGTGACTGTGCATTTTATTTTACCTTTATTTTTTAAATTTTTTTCAGGATTTTATTTATTTTTTGAGAGAAAGAGATAGCAAGAGAGAGAGCATGAGCAGGAGGGAGAGGAAGAAGCAGGCTCCCCACTGAGCAGGGAGTCCAACATGGGGCTTGATCCCAGGACCCTGGGATCATGACCTGAGCTGAAGGCAGCCACTTAAATAAGTGAGCCAACCAGGTGCTCCTATTTATAGTCAAAGACTTATTTATTTGAGAGAGATAGAGAGCATGAGTGGGAGGGGCAGAGGAAGAAGGAGCAAGAATCTCAAGCAGACTCCACACAGAATGGGGAGCCTGAAGCAGGGCTCAGTCTCACAACCCTGAGATCATGACCTGAGCTAAAACCAAGACTCAGAAGCTTAACCAATTGTGCCACCCAGGTGCCCTGTAGCTATACGTTTTATTTTATTTCTTTAATTTTTAAAAAAAGATTTATGTGTTTATTTGAGAGAGAAAGAGCATGTTAATGGGGGGTGGTGAGGAACAGAGGGACAGAATCACTAAGAAGACTTCCTGCTGAGTGCAGAGCCCAACCTGGGCTCTACCCCACCACCCATGAGATCACAACCCAAGCTGAATCCAAGAATCTGATGCTCAACCCACTGAGACAGCGAGATGCCCCAATGGATGTACATTTAAAATTTTTATTTTATTTTAATGTTTTTTATTATATTACGTTAGTCACCATACAGTACATCCCTGGTTTCTGATGTAAAGTTCGAT